>NC_135243.1:2764751-3067782 GCF_947623445.1 Clavelina lepadiformis
AAATTTATGTTGAATGCAGATTTTTACAGGCTTTTTATAACGGAAACCATGAATACATCATCAAATCATTACATCATTATTACATCAAACTGTTCCTTAACTGAAACACATTCATTGCTAGTTAATTAGCAAAATACCGACTGACAGTTACCAGAAGCCAACTAAATTAACCCCACACCTCATGCAGTCTAGCTTATATAGAGGAACAGACTTCTTCTTCTCGCTGGAAATCATTAGTTTTGACTCGTTGCTGCCACCAACTGACATCAGGTTATGTTGAAGCATGTGGTTTAGTAATTTTACATCTAACAATTCACAGTGACCTAACTGGAATAATGACGGTTGAAATTTACACACAAGACTTAGGATAGTTAGGACTTTTAACAAAATGTAAAAACTTTATTGAATGAATTCAGTGTGTAATTATTTGATATTTTTAAGGTATCTGGAATTATATTTTTCTTTTGACTTGTTTCTTTACTAAGCAGAAAGCTAAATTTGTTAGCTTATTTCTTTGCATTTGTTTTCACTACGACTATGATAACTATGTTTCTAGCTACAAGTCGTGCTTCGTTATTCAGTTCAACAAATTTCACAATCAATCTACGTCATCAATCATTGAAACGGAGTTGTCTATAGCTGCCCTGAAAAGCAGCTTACTGGAAAAATTCATGCAGTGAAAATCACAAAATTTTACTCCATTCCATTGCAAGTTGAAACATCACCATTTTGGTTGGTTGGTGCTTAAAGTACTTTACATAAATTGAAGATGAATTAAAATCAGTTGGCAATGTTATACGTTGACAAAATCTATTGGCAGTAACAGTTACGTATTGCTTCATGACGCGAATATGAACAACAACGAGAATCGTCCCGTTGAAAAGTCATCTCGCATAAACTGGAATGCCTAAAAACCCCAGATTCCAATTTTCAACCTGGGATCGAACAAATATCATAGTTACGTCATAATTGCATCTTTCTTCGGTTAAGATCATTGTCAGGAAGTGTAAATTTATCACATGTCTGTTCGCAAATGATGTCATAAAGCAACAATATTACTTCAGAAAACAAAAGTTGGCGACGATGTAGGAGGATTGTAATTTTATAAGATGTGGATGTGATCTACTTTTAAATATATGCTTTGTATCAGAACTGCAGGTTTAATATTTGCTGAGGTCAAAGTCATAAAATAACGAAGGACAAATAAAATCGAAAGGCCACACACTTCAATATAGAAGCTTCTTTGGCTAAGTTACTGTAAATGATTCACAAATTTTGTTTCAAAAACGCTTTTATAACATTTGACATTCCTAACGTCATATATACGTTTACTTGCTGCTGGTAGGCGACATAATAGGAAAAAACACTAAAAATCGTATTTCTTGTACAGTTTAGTGTAAAAGCGAAATAATTACCTCGTTCTATTTGTTTTGGCTAACCTAAGCAAAAAAAATATGAATCAACACAGCTTTTCTTGCGTAATAATAGATAATGTTAAAACGTATTGTTATCAAACAAAATTACCCTTTGCTCTGTATAGAATAATAATCATTATGAAAAACACAGGAGACAACCATTATTTTGCTTCGTGTACAAGCGATTACTTAAGACCAGCGCAGCAAATGATATACAGTCGAATCCGCTTAATTCGGACACCGGATAACTCGGACAACTGCTTTATTCGGCCAAAATGCTCGAGAACGGAACAAAAGTAAAAATTGAAGGTAAAAAACTCCTGTTAATTCTCCGCTTAATTCGGACACAGGTTCGCAATTCCTATCGTTAGGTTAATGACAAAATAAACAGTACTTCGTTCGTTTTAAGACAAGATGCAGTTGCATTATGAGTGATTATGATAAAACAATAACGATCGATGCAGTAACAATCGACACTGAACTCATATAAGGCCGTGCCAGCTTCATAGTCGCTTTTACCTCGGTACAATTGCGTCCATCTTGTAGAACAGAATGGTACAGAAAAGTTTAGCAAAAAAAGTGAACGAAGAAAAAAATAAAGACGCTTGCTTCACAGTTGGGCAGTTAGCTGCGTTGGTGGGGATATCAAAAAGTGCGTATATGTGTGTGTTACACAGTAATATACAGTATTTGTTGAATCGTTTGGTATCGAAATACTGTACAATACAACTAACCTGAAGGTATAACTCTTTTGCGTTTTATGCGATCAGTGCCAATTACTGCAGTATAGCGCAGCTGCAATTCATTTATTACGCAACAGTACAGTATTTTAAATGCGTTGTTTGCCTTTACGCATGACCATGAAACGAGCAATTAATTTTCCGCTTAATTCGGACAAAGCCGCTTCTCCGCTTAATTCGGCCAAAAGTGAGCGGAACCAAAGTGTCCAATTAAGCGGAGACGACTGTACAACGTACACATAAAAGCTAGGAATAATCGTAGCGCCAACACGTGAGGTAGAAATAAAGGCAACCGGATCGGTTATTGATACGAGATAAGGCGTGGGGACGGTCAATGAGGTCATAAAATTGCGTAAATGTGTGGTCAGACGAGTAGTTGTGAGACGGGACCTTGGGTAGATACAAACTTGTCCTAAAACATACTTTTATCTTGTAGGCCGTGTATAATCAGTATCTGCTGTAAGTTGAGAATGCGATCTCTCCAATGCTGGGCTGCAAGGTCACTCACAAGTAGTCGAGAAGCTTCAACAACACGCATCAGGTCGCATGGAGCTGGATTTTGTGTCTGGCTGGTGTTGGAATAAGCTGCATTTCGCTTTCAGTGAATTATCTCGCAAAATTGTTTCAAAATTAAAACTTGTAGAAGCAGTGCTGAGGCTGATGCACGTGACAAGGTTTGAAAGAGCGAGAGCAAAAAATACGACCAGATGTCCTTTGAAAGAACACCGCGGTTATTTTGTATTTTATATTATTACCGCTGTTATTTTGCGAGTGACGCAAAAAATATTATCTACGAGTGCATCAAAATACGGCTTAAAAACGTAAAGTTTTGACAAAATTCAGTAAATTTAGAAAAACATGAGCCGAGTTAAAACATTCGCTAGAGCAGAAGTTAATAAACGAACATTAACACGCATACATCGTATATCGGCTTCACCACAATGAACGAAGGTCAAAGGTCAACCATAGAGTTGTGAAACTTCGTTTCACTCTACACTGACAGCGTTAAATTGTTTCGAAAGAGAATCTCTCCCAAAACCCCGTCCCTGCCCCTATAACGTCACTCTCCGCCAGTGCCCGGGAGAAGTTGGAAGTTCTTGAGGACGACCGGATAACTGGATATCGGGGTCGAGTAGGAACCAATTCGGTCAATGTGGACGTGGATAGGGTATTTGGAGTATTCACTTGGGTATTAGGAGGTGGATAAGGGCAAGGCAGCCCTGGTTAAGCGGGATGTCGTAGTCCACCATGCACTTGAGGCAGTAGATGATGACAGACTTGCTGATCGCTCTCGGCGCGTTCCACTTGTTTATCACCATAGGGGATGTCCCCTCGAAATCGAACGTCGCGCTGCCCTCCTTCAAATCGATCCCCAGGCGGAGGTTGATCACTGATCCGTCGTCCATCTTGTCCGACTCGCGAAGTACGCCGTCCGTTGTCATGGAGACGTCGCGCAGAAGATTTCTGACCGCGACCTCGGCGTGGTGTTGGATGTGCGCCATGTAAGCTTGGACCACTTCCAACCCGTAACTCGATATAAGCTCCTGGACCAGGTGGATACCCTAAACAGAAAGCTTCGTTGTAATGTCTGTGATTGATACAGTTGTGACGTCACAAAGACTCTTACCTTCTGGTTAGCGGCAACTAGCGCTCTCAAGTCGGCCAGGTTGCCATGGAGATTGTGGGTCCCGCTGCAACGAGCAAAATCGCCGGGGAGCATGAGAATCGCTGTCACTTCTGTGAGGTCACAAGTAAAAACAAGTTCAACAGGGTTTAAAAATAATTCTGACTTGTTAGAAAACCAGAAACCAATTCATCGTTTCACTTAACAACTACCATGAAACTTTTCAGCATCATATGATATGATAAAGCAGTCATTCACAACATTATCACAATCACAACCCATCATAAATTACAATCTTCGCATGTTTCAGTAGTGGTTGGTTAACACAAACCCCATTGTTAAACAACAACAATGAAATGTTTCAAACATCATATGATAAACTTTGTGATTAGATCTATAACATTTATCACATCATCATACTCACGATGAGATCAGGAAGATGAACTCCTTCAGCACATGGATGATTGGAGAGAATGCAATCTCCCTTATTGATCTCTATCGCCCACATCTGGTACTGCACACCATTCTGCATGGCCCCTAGGTGGACTGGGATGTGAGGAGCGTTGGAAACAAGACCACCATCATGTCCGAAAACACGAGAAGTCAAGTAGCTCCTGTCGGTTCATGTAATATTACACAGTAAATATTGAGTGTTTTCACGACACAGAATGATCATAATAGAATTACAACTGCTCAGTTATCCAGAACATATTTGCACAAGCAAGTCTGGCAATATACACAAGACTATACAGGACTTTCAACAGCTGAACCACAGATAAAATGTCAAGGGCCGAGAAATCTTGGTGCAATAAATTCGCAGAAATTAGACCAAACAAGTAAAAGCAGTTTTGGACGATTATCTAGACCAGTGATTCACAAAGCAGTCTCCAGCTTAAGTACGCAACTTAAATCTGGTCGGTTTGTGCGTAGTTTGCAATGTTTTTGTTATTTCTTCCCTTGAAGTGTGCACAGTGACAGAACTACACATTGCAATCAACCCTTTTAAGCCGTAACAATTACACAAGTATAATTCCGTCTGCTGGGTTTACGGTTATGACAACAAATGCACAGCTTGGTCCTTGAGATGAACTTTTTAATTTAGATTAGTAAAGTAGGCCTAAGTATCAAACTTGTAATCGCGAATAAGTTACCAGGTCAGTGGATTCAAATCTGCATGCACTTTATACAACGCTTGCATGAGATGGGTGCAGTGGTGAGCTAGCCTGCAGTAAAATTGTACAAGTTTTTGCAGATGAAATTATTGTGTTAGGTGGTGAGTATAATTGCACAGTAGCTTACTCCTAGTAATCCTGTACTTTTAACTGCGCATGATGTCAAGCATTTAAGTCAGTGTTTCTCAAACTTTTTGCGATCGCGTACCACTCATTCGTTTTTTTTGCTACACTGCGTACCACCTGGCTCCTGAATGACTTATTTTACTCAAATGTACCGGTATTTATTAGTTATTACCGTTATTACTATACCATAAATCCAATGAATAGCAAGAAAACACAATCTAATTTGAAAGATGCAACTGTTTCTTCTGCACAAGCTTGTCTATCCGGGGCAACACATTACTCACAGCACATCGAAAATCATGTTCAGCGGTACGCGGTACCACTTAAAAAGCTCTCGCGTACCGCTAGTGGTACGCGTACCACAGTTTGAGAACCACTGATTTAAGTGAATCTCAGAGATTAGAAGTTATCACCGGGTTGAGGGAGCCAGCTCCTCCAAGTAAGTAAAGTTTTGCTGGGAAGGACGAAGTGAGTGAAGACATTATTCCAAAGGTTTAGAAGAATCATCAAGAAGTTATTCGAAAATGATCTGCTTTGATGTGTGAAGAGACCAAAACAAAACAATTTCAAGCATCTGTTGGTCAATTTTCTGAACTGGAGGATATGTTGTATGTTTGGATTGATAGCATGCATCGCACAAGCCTTCCACTTCCGCCCTCATTGGCCGTTTTTAAAGCAATACAAATCGCTGAACAGCTATTGATATCAGAGGATGGCTTGAAAGCTTCATGGCAGTGGCCGATTCCGATCACGTCGTGGATTGCAGAAAATTCTTCTCCACGATGAGAAGATCCCGAGAATGTTTATAACATGGAGGAAACTGGGTCATTTTTTCAGCTCTTGCTCAGATATACCTTGCTCATGCCATCTGAAGATGTCAGCACTATCCGAGGAAAAAAAGAAAGCTAAAGAACGAGTGTCACTGGTTGTTTGCACAAATGCCACAGGAACGCATAAAGTTCCTTGTACATTGATTGGGAAACCAAAATTTCCGGCTTGTGTCAAGAATCGAGAATGGCTTCTACAGTACTAAGTCAGGGTAAAGCATGGATGGATGTTGACAAGTGTTGGAAATGGTTCAATAAAGTTTTTCATCCTGAAGTGAAGAAGAGAACAGGACGCCGGGTTCTCCTGTAGGTGGACACTGGCCCTGGCCATTCTTCTGCTTTTGAGAGAAACAACGTCAAGGTGGCATTTTCCCTTCCAACTGCACTAGCTGGAAGCAACCATGCGATATGGGTATAATTGCAGCACTAAAGAAAAGTTGAGATATTTGTATGTTAAGGATGTTCTTAGCCTTTATGAGCTAAAAGAGACTTTGAAGTTACGCAAACAAGAGCAAGCAAAAAGGTTACCCAGAGGGGCAGCGGGTGTTGCCTATGGCAACCATCATCTGCTAGATGCAGCGAATTACGTCAACTATGCATGGGATGCGATATCAGAATCAGCGATAGAAAACGTGTTTAAAAGGGCTGAATTATTTCCATTAGAAGGTGGCATTGTTGATGGATGAAATCTGATACGATCTTATGTCCAGGATACGAGAACTAGATATGAAAAAACTGTTTAATTTTTCGACATGTGGTGGCTTACCACTCGATGTCACTAGAGCATGATCTTCAATCCCAGAAAGTTCGATACCTCCAACTCTGCCACCATCGTTGATGATGTCACGTCCTGGACTGGCAAAACCAAATTCTTTCTTGTATCTGCAGATGCGTGAATGAGTTTGATGTTAGTGAACTAAATAATAATGTTTGAATAATCTAAAAATTTGAATGCTAAGTTTTAATAAAACGACAGCGTAGCTGTTGCATAGTAATTGGTTGTGAACATTCTACAAATATCATTCGACAACTACTTATACATGGACGAGGTTCTTTGCGACTAAATGTGGAAAATACTTCAACTGCACCAGTGTTGACCTTAGAACCCACCTGGCTTGGAAAGTCGGCAAAAAGTCACCAAACTTTGATGCGACAAAATCTAAGTTTTTTACCGTGGAAGGCTGACACATGAGGGCGCAGTCGGTCCGCTCATACCTCGGATTCAAATAAAGATCGGTTTTGATGCTTTCAGGGGAAACCCTGATCTGATAATGCTTGCACACACTCGACTATAAGCTCATCAACAGTGACATCTAGTGCAGATATGGGCTCTGTGATCGAAATGCAACAAAATTGTTCTCAAAAGATTTATATCAAACAAATCAGAAAAGAACAAATTATTAGGTAATTGCAATCATCCAATTTACCAATACGAGATTATCAATTAACATATGTATATTGAGATGTTTATATGACATTTTATTATCCAACCATTACAGCGAGATGATGATTTAAACTGTGATAATACACTGTGATGTAACAAATTGGTAATAATGAAGTAAAATAACTGTCGCAAACTGTTAATTAAAAAAAGTCACCCAAATGAATTAAATAAGTAAAAACATTCGGAAAAGACGTAACGATTTAATCTTGTTTAAATAAGAGACAGCCTTTGTTGTAGAGAGAAGAGATTGTCAAGTTGCCTGAGCTACCGCAAAACTAGCACATGGACCACGAACGGAATGGCAAATTTTTCGTGGCAACTCGCCGTGAAAAATATCGGCTTCGTGTGCTCAGGGATGAAAACCTGGTGTGTGGTTGGAAATAATGAAGCCATACCACATAATGTTGTCTGATATAATCAGGTAATTTCATATGATATAATACCAACTAAACAAATGATTGTTGGTAACCACATAAATTACCACATCGGCAACTAAATTGCCAAATAACCACATAGCTGGTAAATTAGATAACCACATAATGGTGGTGGTCCCAGCATAAATCGCAAACTTCTGATAATGTTTTAGTAGCGGTTGGTTAACACAAACACCGTTGTGAAACAACCATGAAATTTTTGAACATCGTATGGCAAACTTCATGTTCAGATCTATAACATTTATCACATCATAAAGCAAATCACATGATCATACTCACGAGATTGATCAGGAAGATGAACTCCTCCAGTACATGGATGGTTGGAGAGGATGCAATCTCCTTCATTGATATCTATCGCCCTCATCTGGTACTGCACGGCATCCTGCATGGCTCCTAGGTGGCCTAGGATAGGAGAAGCGTTGGAAACAAGACCACCATCAGGTCCGAAAAAAGCGCACAAGAAGTCAAGTCGTTCCTGTCGATTCATGTAATGTTACACAATAAACAATGAGTGTTCTAATGACACAGAATGATCATAATAGAATTACACCTACTCAGCTATCAACAACGTATTTACACAAGCAAGTCTTGCAATATACAAAGACTATACGGGACTTTCAACGACTGAACCACAGATAAAATGTCAAGGGCTGAGAAATCTTGGTGCAATAAATTCGCAGAAATTAGAACAAACAAGTAAAAGCACTGTTGGACGATTATCTAGACCAGTAATGTATAAATAACAAACATCTATAAATATGACAAGTTCAAGCCAGACCTTAATGTTAGTGGATATCGCTGTCTGTTGTAGAATCCTACCCTTCTGTTCTGCAATGCTCATGAACCTTTGATGTCAACGGTCAGAGGTTATAATATAGTGATGGGGTCAGTGATCCCAGTATAGCACATAACCCATAAAAGTTAATTGGGAATGACAAAAAACCCAACCACGCCTTACAGCTACCCCAATAATAATTGTATGCATTTGGTATTCAATTTCCCAGTTATTGTCATTTGGGTAAATTGTCAGTCATAAAAATCGCTTCGAGAAATTCAGTCCACCAAATAACACTTAACAATAACAAATACCACCTATTTAAAATAACGGAGAATGACAAAGAACCCAACCACACCTTACAACTACCACAATGGTCATTGCATGCATTTGATATTCAATTTTCCAGTTATTGTCAGTTATAAAACTTGCTTCTAAAAACTGTATCTACGAAATAATACTGACCTGTGTGAAAATATAGAGAGTTGGATGGCGTCCAATTCCTTGCCAATATGCTTCGGCTTTCCCTTCCCTATCATGATGGTCACGTCACCTGAATAAGCGAATTTTCCCAAAATTGTAATTTCTAATCGCGGCAAGCTACAATGATATTGTCAACCTATCATGTAAGAAAAAGACTACCCTCATCAAACTCTAAGTGATGTCACCATGACGTCATAACGCAATACCTTTCTTAGTCATCTCTGTCTTGCAGTCGGGTTCGACCAAGATTGTGCTGATTTTGTGGATGATAATCGCTGGACCGTGAATCACTTATTGACAGATCCTCTATGAAAGTCACAAAGTCACAATATTTTACAAAAGGTAAAGATAAAATATCCCAAAAAGATCGAAAGAAAACAAGATACTCAATACTATAATATATATATCAGCACATTGAAATAAAAAACACACTTTGTTCTGTTGTTGACATTAACAGGAAAGTTTGTGCCATTATTGAAATTTTGTCTTAATTTAAGATTTCAAAATAAAATACCTGTGGCGCTTGTATGGTGACACCAGCTGTAGTAGACTTCAACACATGCTCATATTCCCCGTCGTATCGACTTAGATCTGTTGATGTTCCTGTGTAAATAGTGTCATAAATTTCACGATGACAACACAAGGACATAACTTACGTAATCTTATTAATATTTACCTAGCTTGTGCATGCATGCAACATACATGCTCATACTGATACTGGATATCCTAACGGCACCATACCTCCCATGTTGTACCCAATGCTGGGTTGGTCTTCAAATGATGTCATGATGTACCCCACTACGCCACCTGCTGGGCCGGATAATATTGTTCTATTTCCATCGAACCTGAGCATTGGGGAGTGTGAGATGTTGTATTTTATATCAGAAGACGTAAACATTTGATGAATCTTTTCCAACTCAAGGGCTGTTTGAGTGTTGAGTTTTTACAGGCGGGCCAGATCATAGGCACAAACGATGTCATAGTTAGTTGGAGCTGTTACTTGCTCCTATATCTACAACACAGTTTGCAATGATAGGTGTCACTTTGTTGGTAGCTTGCTTATCGCTGATTTAAATGAATATGACGATCTGTTGTTATTCTTCATGTTAATATAATAATATAATCACAGCCTTACGAACAAACTTACTTATCAATAGGAGTGAGGCCACCATCAGACTGCATAAAGAGCGAGTTGATGTCTATGTTGCTGACGTCAGACTGAAAGCTTCTATATATTCTTTAACTCACAGTGTGAGGTAGGCATCTACGCATGCAGCAAAGTCGTGCGAGACAATCTTGACCATGGACTTGAGATGATAGTTAAGACTTGTTTAAATCTCATCTCCATGGCAATCTTTTTAACTGCTACTTCATACTCGGAAAAGCTGCATACATAGACATCTGATGTCACAGTTGAACGTTAAAAATATTAAATTAAACTTGATTATGCAATAGCAAAATGACTAATCAATATATAAACACAATAGACCAGCATCACAAAGTGAACAATAACCATTAACCAAACAATCGATGATGCAAAGTTTTGCGACGACAACTTAAAGCAATTGAGCTTAAACAAAACTCAAACTCAGCATTCTTTTACTTTTGCTGCCAAACAAAGCAAAACAGTTGTAGGCACCAAAACATATGCATTGCCAAGCTGTATATAATTTCAATCTAACAACAGCATAGACTCACATGTATGAATGCATGACAGCATCAAACAAATAAACTACTATAATTACACACAGAAGTGAGGCTTACTTCAGCTCTTGCCTGACACTAACATAAGCGTAGGTGCAGTTCTACAACCAACAGAAAACTAGGATATAATTAGGAATAGGAAAGCAGATCAAAAAGGTTAAGAACCGCTGCTTTAAATCAAAGTAAAAAGTGATAATAAACTCATCTCCGACGAAATATTAAACACCATGAAAACTATAAAATAAGCAAAGACGAAAAATACAAAACCCACATTTAAAGTCACCAGTAGGTAGTAGCTGAATACAACTGCATTGTCAATTGGAAATATCAGAGTTAATAAACTTACGAGGTCCAACATTTTTGGTCTTGATTGGTTTCCAAGAGGATCTCTCCAACCCTCAGTGAGAGCAAGTGCCATTCTCTCATCTTTCCTCTTGAGGAGAAAATTTGTGGCAACGGTCGTTCCCATCCGGATAAAATCGATCTTAATCAAGTCGAGTGATTAACGCATTATAATTTTCAACTCTTCAAAACAAAAATAAACTATGTATACATAATTAGGCGATCTATAGATATAAACAGCATTTCATAGCAGTGGTTTTAGCCAAGTTGACAAATGGTTAAACTTGTGGAGATGATGAGAAACTAACATTAATTACAGACAAAATTACAGGCATATTTGTAATTAAGCACCAACAATAAAATCAAACTACATTTGATAATAATCTTTTTAGCCTCGTCAACAAAGCAAAAAATTAAACTTGAAGCAACAATGAGAAACAAAATTAATCACAAAATTATGATAAACTTTTCCATATATATAGGCTTTATTTATGTTTATTTTTGTAACATACCTTTTCCATAATGCTTCGAATTACTTCCCTGGGAGCATCACAGTAATTTTGTGGATCGACAGACAACAGCTTCATCACTTCGACGCATAGGTCAGTCAATTGGCAGATCTGTCAACTACTTCTGCTGCATTTGCAAAGAATGCTTTCAATATCGATAATGAAGTTAGGACTAGCATTTTTCATGTCTAGGCTATGTAGCATAGGCCTAGGCCTACTACACTTGAAAAAAAGTGACCGTCATCAGTCCGAAATTTTTATCATTGACTATTAAGACGTTGATTTCGTTGAAAAAAACATTGCCCATACCTTATTGTGGTCCAAGTAATACCAATAAATCTGCCTACATACAGTTTGCAACTCCTTTTTATGGCTGACTATAGGCTACGTCCCACCGATGCACCGGAAACAATGATGGCTACAACTAAAACCCAGTGTACGATGTGATTGGCATTTACTTCGTTATATGTGAAAGACTAGTGGCTTAATCTCATTCGTGCCATGTAATATACGAAGCCACTTTACACAGTCAGAGTTATTGACCTAACAGTTGCTGTTATCGCGATAAATATCACATTAATATTGAGATGGTGACATTTCGTCACTGTTTAATTCAAAACCTTCCTTAGAATCCTTATCCATGCAATGCCGTAATTTTATAAACTTTGTTACTAAATGCAAGGTTAAACAAGGTCGAAACAGCTTCAAAGAAATCCTGTGTAAGTACAACAGGCAGACATTTAATACAAATTTCATTACCCTAATTACTTTCCTCGAAATATAAAGAACTTTTTTTAACAATCAGGGAATGCTAACGTGCACAATTGCTACGATTCTTTGATTTATTTTTCACATAAAAACACGGCATTTATGCTAACAATCACAACGAATATGTTCAAGATAACCTTAATTTAAGCTAAAATATGTGGTTCCTAACTATATAATAACAAATGTTATGCACATTGTTAGAACAAATTCAAACAGAATTACAATCAAACAATCCCACTAATATCGATTATTTGAGGACTTAAAATTTTACTGTTCAACTTGTAAAATGGAAAATCCTGTATACTTACAACATGTAAATATTTAATTTCAAACAGTTCACTTTTTGCAATGCTGTAAGCATTTAGGGCCTCGTCCTCTGGAATCACTGCATACTTTCTAACAAGAGACACGTACATAGTTTCACACAACATTACCAATTCCAGTCTCCCAAAATCAGGAAGACCATCTTGAACATATGTAGCAACAAAACACCGAATGTTACATTATGTACCGTAAATTTCTATCCATCGAAAGTACGAACGATTGTGTGACACTGAGAAAAGTCAACACATCGGCAGAAAAGTTGTTAAACAGATGAACTTTTGGTCCCAGAATATACTTGGATGCAAATAAATTTTCGTCCTGCAACAGCATACAGAGGTGACGTTGGTGTTTTTCTGCCAAAAACTTTTGGGTGTTTTTGAATGAGGCTCTGCAAGTTAAAGACTTGAAAAGAGAGTGCTTCGCCTCAAACCACCGAAAGAGCTTTTTTCGTTTACATTATAACCTAGAAAGTAAAGGAATTGTGGAACAGCTGAAAAGGGAATCCTGAGCATGGCAGAGGTAAGAAATTGAAGCTGCGTGAGGCCTTTTGCTTTAAACGTTGATATAACCTTATGGCAGAATACGTTTTTATATTTATTGTAGTTCAGGTACTTGCTTACCTATTGTGTCTACCAAACCCATCAACCTATTGTGTCCTATTCTTAGGTTTTAACATTAACCAGTTAACATAACGTAAAATTTTATCCGCCAGAAGGCTCTTCTGCCTAACGAATTTATGTTTATGGATAATCACCTTTAAAGGCGCCCTTGCCGACGTAATTATGACGTAATTCAATTTATGATGTAGCTTTCAGTCTCGTTGCTGCGTTTTTCAGTTGAATGGAATCACAACTGTAAGTATAGCCACGATTTAAAATCGTTCCGTTCCTTTATTTTATGTTTTTGGGACAAAGGCGATTTGGTAAATGAATCTCATATTTTGAATTGAGGCCTGAGAACATGACAGGATAAGGCAGCAAGAACGCGTAAGAAAATCGTGTCTTCATCCGGGTCCTGTAAAACCCACCCAGCGCCACAGACATCGCCATTGACTAGAGAGTTTTACGTAGTTTTAGATCAGCTTATAATCCAGCTTGGCAGACGTCACAGTTTTAAATCCAGCTCATAGTACTGGTTTGCAGCCATGTTGGCGATGTAAGTTTGAATTTCTTTCAACTTTTATCCATTGATGGCTCCCGGCCGGCAGGATTGGAATCCGATTGAAAAGATATTTTTTAACACTTTCGTTGGTTGGATTGTACCTTGGTCACCTTTGGCAGGTTTATGTTTTTTTGTTGACTATACCTTGTGGAAAGGTGAGGGTTGGAGTACGCTTCCTTTGCTAATTGGCAAACAGACGTTCACATGTTTTTTGTAGCTACCTAGTGAAGTGTATATCGTCTTGGTTGGAAACCTTTAAGTGTGCTTACCAATGAAGACGATTACCTTTTTTTTTTCTTGTCCTTCAACCCCTGATCAGTGAGCACAGCCCAGTTGTACCAGTCCTTGTCATCTAAGCCAATAGGATCAGGTTTATTTGTGTTAGCCTGGTGGCATTATCAAGATGTTTCTTGTCAAGCATTAAGCTTTCCAACATCACTTACTTGAAAACAGAGGTAGTTATAAGGATGGTGTATTCTATATCTGACATCTGCTTAACGAAGATGGCTCGTGATAATAAATTACTTTATAAGGCGTTGTCTTCTCTCTTTATTGCATTTATATTGCCCATGCGCTTTAAATTGTAATTTGATTTTTATGTAGTCTACACAATTTTGTGAACTCATGTCATGCCATATATTCTGGTGACTCCGACGACAAGTTGTTGAAGATCTCCAAGATATGCAAAATGTATGATATGCAAAACAACTTTTCAACTTTACGTGAAATATACAAATACAATAGAAAACTTGTAATATACATGCAAGCTCTACACTAGAATAAAGAGTACCATGCTATAACGAATAAAGAGATTAAATAGTATTGCTATTATTGTATTATTATTAGTACTGGCATTGACTAAGTATATATGTCGAGCTTTAATGCTCGAGCTCGGACAGATAATTACGATTTGGAGAAAATTGGTAAAAATTGATGTAAATGCCTTGTCAAAATTAAAATATATTTGAATTTTTTTAAGCCCTGCCAACTGGCCGACGAGTATCGACAACGACTTTTGAGAAATTTTGCTGTCGATGGTGACAGCGTCGGAAATAAAACCCACACTACAAAGCATGGCCGATGGGTTGATGAAGCGATGCGCGAAGGCCGGTGAGAGTCCTTCTTAGCTTTTGTTTATCGGTGGAAATTGTTGCAATCCAAAAAGATCTGTCAAAGCACAACGTACTTTTAGCTCAGCGGTCTGACCTTGCAGAATACTGGAGTGAGAATGCCATCTAAGTGGCCGTCAGCAAAGCCATCACCAAAGCCGAGATGGCTTGGAATTGTCGTCGCAAAACCAGAGGCATCTCTGTCACGACTTCAAAGGTGGAAGCTTTGGTCGATCCTTTAGCTCCGCGATGGATGTCTTTGAAGTTCTCATCCAGAAAGAGGAAATCTTTGAGATCTTACAAAAGCAAAATGGGCAAATATTATGAAAAAAGGGGTTCCCCAACTCTTGAACAAGAGGGGCTAAAAGCAGGACAACAAGAGATAAATTGACACGGTCGTTGAGTGTTAAAGAATTCTGGTCCTGAGCTGGTTTATAAAGCGTTGACTACGTTTGGTGCAAATATCTATTAAAAACTTTACACGGAAAATTTTGTTTCATTTCGTATCAAAACTTTTAACTTTCTACTTTAACTAACTGACTTATCACTTTTTGACATCTTGGCGTTTCTCCCTTGCAGGTACACCGTACCGGCAATAACTCATTTGCGGGAACTGTGTTCCGGACCGTTCCGGTTTGTTTTCACCACTGTGTATACGTCATGCGTCATCACGCGTCATCATGTGTATACGTCATGCGTCATCACGAGTCATCATGTGTATAGCTCATGCAATGGATGGACGCGAGGCAGACTCCAAAAGCCATTGGCAGATGATGTTGATGATGTGATGTTTTATCTCTGAGGCAAATTTAGGAGGAGTAGCAACTTAAATCGTGGAGCTCCATTGTCACCACGTCATAGATATTCTGAAACAAAGGCGTAACCTAGGTTTTAGCCGCCCTGCGCTGAGGCAGAAAATATCGCCCCATTCCCGAAGCCATATTTTGAATTTCGTAGAAAGCCGAAAGTGCTTAAAGGCTGGTTGTTAAATTCCTGCGTTTCGACCATCCAGCTCAGAACGCGAGGGACGCAAAACTTTTCTATTTTTACACCTCGTATAAAACGCTTTAAAATGCCTCAAAAGTTAAATTTATTTTCCTACTTACATTTAAAATCGCTGCGGAAATTTCTAAATTTTCACCTTATCGTGTGGCTTATTGTTTGGCGCTTCATGCGTCGCTTAGCTGCGAGGTGCACTAAAGTATCTCATCCAATGTTAGTTCATGTCGAGCTGCATCTTCGAATGGGATTCCGGCGACCTCGAACTTCTTCGCCAAACGAAGAACATTGAGCTCATGCAGAAGACTGGGGTGAGAATGCCATCGCAAGCGGCCGTCAGCAAAGCCATCAACAACGCCGAGATGCACCGGAATAGTCGTCGCAAAACCAGAGGCATCTCTGTCACGACTTCAAAGGTGGAAGCTTTGGTCGATCCTTCAGCCCCGCGACGGATGTCTTTAGAGTTGTCATCTTGAAAGAGGAAATTTTTGAGATCTTACAAAAGCAAAAGAGGCAAATATTATGCATCCAGGACCCCGCCGAGTCTCGCTTTTCACCTTAACTGGCCATCATGAAAAGGTCGGGGTATAACTGCCAGTTTTTCGCTGCGTAAGAGAGTCAACTTTCCTGCAGAGTTTTTGTTTCCACCTCAATAGGTTTATACCAAGTGTGTGTCCTCGCTAATGTTGCACGAAATTATAAATAATTACGTAACGTACGTAACCACGTAACAGAGCTCCTGTCACAAACGTTTGCTACAAATTACGTTATTACGCAACCTTCTTTTTTGGTACATTATATGCACACAAACCATCGTTAAATAGCTTTTATCTCTATTCATTCTCTGTGTAAATGCAATTGAAATGCGTCATCTGCACTCGGCTCTTTGCCCACTTTGCCGTTTTTCAAAGCTGGGCAATAGCAGAAAACAATTTTGGTGATGTGACGTCATAACCGTCCTTTGATAACTATTGCTACAACCATAAACGCTGCTAAGCTGTTAAAGTGATATCACACGGCACAAAGCCCACGACAAATATCGGTTTCGCGTCTCATGCAAAAGTAGATCACGCACGACATCGACAAACTTACGATTCTCGACACAATGATGTCAGCTTAAAAACAAAGCGTTTATATCGAAACGCCAAAACAAGATTCTGACGTGCGGCTGTGCTTTGTGTTGCGTATTAAGTTGTTTATTTTTCTTCGTTTTATTTTTTAATTAGTCTCAAAGCTGTAACTTTTTAGTCACTACAGAAAATGATGTTCTTACAGCGAATAACCCCTAAAAGGGAGCGCGTTCGTGGTTCCGTTCCGACGACAATCATTGGTTACAAGGTAGAGGCAGCATTCGAGGCGGATGCTTTAGCCTACAAGTCATAGCACCAGCCTCATTAGATTTGAGCAGATATAAGCAATTTAGAGCTGAACTCTACAAAGCAATTAGCGATGATAAAAACCTACTTATAACGTTTGGGCAGAAATTTGACGCTGAAAATATTGACACAAAACCAATTTCTGTCTTACAACAAATTTTATTTCCACAAAACTCACTCTGGATATTTCAAATCACAAAAATCAGCAAATCTAAAATATTACAGCAAATTCACCATTTAACATAATGCAGTGAATATTTACAGTATTTCAATAAACATGTCTAACAATTATAATTATGACATCACTATTAGTTTATGTACAAATATAAATCAATTTTATCAATGAATTAATAAATCTGTAGATGGCGCATGGGTTTGAGCGATCGCTCGATGTCGCAGAGGTCCGCGGTTCAAATCCCGGCCACGACGCAATTCCTTTTAAACAAGTGAATCGATGTGAAGAAGGAATTTTACCAGAATTTCATTAAAATAAAATTTCTGTTTAAAAATGAAACCTACTTACCATTATTACGTCAGCAGTGATTGCGCGAAGTGAGACAGACGACATTAAGATCGTCGTCCCAACCAACATCAACTCGCAACCGCTATAAATTAAAAATTAGGTTAAAAGTTAAATTTCTGTGCAAAGTTCAAGTTGACACAAACATGACAAGATATAAAGAATACCGAGTCATGAAGCTGGTCAAGGACGAGTTGAATTTCTTGAATCTCGCTCGAATTTGCGATTCTTCCATCTTCGAAGCAACCTTCCATGCCCAGATATTGCATGCCCACACATTTTACAATTTTAGCGAAAAATTCTGGTCCTGGAATGTCTTTGATTATGTTGCCACTGATGTACAACTCTTTTACCTGCAGATGAAATCTTTGTAAACTACAACCTGGTGTATTGGTGAAGCTAATATATTACTACATACAAGTTAATATTATCATTAATTGGTTAATAACTAACCAGC
Source organism: Clavelina lepadiformis (assembly GCF_947623445.1). Classification (NCBI taxonomy): domain Eukaryota; kingdom Metazoa; phylum Chordata; class Ascidiacea; order Aplousobranchia; family Clavelinidae; genus Clavelina; species Clavelina lepadiformis. Next base: position 2,783,061 of record NC_135243.1, read on the forward strand.
AACACGTGGTCAGATTTAGGCCTAGCCTATAGGTTCAACACAAATTCTTGGTTTTTGAATTAAATAGAAATAATTTTGAGCGGCCAATTAAAACCGGTATCGAGTATTAGTTGTAGAAACAAATCCTGATAAATAAGTTTGCAAAATTAATTTCAGTTTTAAAAAAATTGAAACTTTTCAGTTGACCCAAAATTAACCTGCACATGCCAGGCTAAAACTGATCCAACAAAATTTTGTCATTTTTTTATTAAAAAGAAAGAATTTTAAGCGACCAAGTTTATCGCAGATTCCACATTCCTTGTAGATTCAAGTAATCACTAAACCGTCGAAAAATTATTCTGCAATTTTATATAAATTAGCACAAAATATCCGACCTACACTGCCCAGTAATCTCAACTAACTGCCTTGAAAAATATCTTCGTACTAGCCATTATGACGTCATAAGGACAAATGTAAACAATTCATTATGACGTCATATGCTGTTCTAAGCAAACGATAAAAAGTTGAATAAATCGTCAAACCTTTCCAGGCATCTCAGAGATCGCCGAAATTAATCTTTCCACATCATCAGGGGAGAAGCAGCTCATCAGATCAAGCTTCTTTAACTCCTTTCGTTGTTTGCTTAAAACGTCACAAAAGATCGCGGCTTCCGATGATGACAATTTCAATGTATGAAGACTCATCTCTGTTGGAAAGCGCAGTGACGCCATATTGAACATTGCCATGTCGCTGGATTCGTTTAATTCGCATAAAAGCGAAATATATCTGCGTTGGTCGTCCTCTAAACAAACATAATAGTTAATTATTTACCGGTTGTAGTTCGCCGCGTTATAGAAATAAATTTAAGACGGAAATTTTTCATGTTTAAGCGACAAAGTCAAGTTGAAAGCGAAAACTTACTTTTCTTTAAATTATCTGTTTGGGACGAATTAAAAAAGAAGCAGTCATTTTAAACTGAAGATAAACTTAATACAACAACCAGAATTGATCTAAATGACATGTGGCCCATTTAGCCGGCAAATATTTTCACCAGAATTACCGGCAGCCTACTAAGCTAGGCTCTGTACACTAGCACTGGCAATATGTTTACAATAGACATGTAAATTACAAAACTCACTTTTACTTGGCCTAGTAGGCTGCTGTATTAATCTACCAGTGATTATGTGGAAATATTTCCCGGCTAAATAGACCACATGTCATTTCAATTAAGTTTCACAAAATATTATCACACAAATATTTTCACAGCATCACCAGTCTGCCAGCAGCCTTACTGTACTAGGCCAAGTAAAGATAAGTTTTAAAATTCAACGTAAATGTGTGTTCTGCTGCACATAATGCATGTCTATGGCAAATAATACATAACATGCTTCTGCAGATTATTCAATTATTTGCAGATTTAGGACAAAGTCAGAAAATAAACTTACCATACCAATCATCCCTCTGCAGTTTCTCAAATCGTACCAGCTGTGACTTTAGTGCGGCACTGGGTAAAACCTGGACACGACGCAATCCGCGGATCGTCCATGGACGGTTGAAAATGGACGATTTTTGCGTAAGCGTCCATGGACGTTTTTACGCAAAACCGACGTTTTCCTTTAATCGTCCATGGACGATTGTTGAAATAGGCTTAAATCAGTTCTTTTGCATCAAAGCGTCCACGGGTGGTTTTTAGGATAAGTTTAAAGCAGTGGTTTCGAGATCGTCCATGGACGGTTGAAAATGGACGATTTTTGCGTAAGCGTCCATGGACGATTTTAGGAAAAGCTTAAATAGCGGATATGAGGAAAGCGTCCATGGACGGTTGTGGGATTAGGCTTAAAAAGCGTCCATGGACGATTTTAGGATAGGCTTATATAGCGAGATGATGAAAATGTCCGTGGACAGTTATGGGATAGGCTTAAATAGTGGATATGATGTAGTGTCCATGGACTGTTTTGGGGTAGGCTTAAATAGTGGATATGATGTACCGGTAGTGTCCATGGACTGTTTTGGGGTAGGCTTAAATAGCGAATATGATGAAGTATCCATGGACGGTTATGGGATAGGCTTAAATAGTGGATATCATGAAGTATCCATGGACGGTTACGGGATAGGCTTAAATAGCGAATATGATGAAGTATCCATGGACGGTTATGGGATAGGCTTAAATAGTGGATATGATGAAGTATCCATGGACGGTTATGGGATAGGCTTAAATAGTGGATTTGATGAAGTGTCCATGGACAGTTTTGAGATGGGCTTAAAAAGCATCCATGGACGATTTTTGTTATAAGATGAGCTGACAGGAGAGAAGTGACCATCATTGTAAATCCAGTAAAAACTCACTCAGTATTTGAATGTGAACGCGGGGGAGGAATATAATTAATTGGGCGTACAATGGCTATTCTTTCATAATGTAGCACAGGGGATTTCTCACCCAAGAACAGCGAACTTTCCAATCTGGGTCTGAATAAAGTCCAATTCCAAAAACTTTTTAAATTATGTGATTAAAGACTTTAACCAAGTTGTTTTCATCATCACTCAAGCTTAATGTGTTAAATTGTACATATTTTACTATAACTGTGAGCAGGGTAACACTTAATCTCGATTTTATTTCCTCATATTTTGCTTGAAATTGAATATATTCACTTTCGCGTCAAACACAAAAATTTGTATTAATCCATTTATTCTTTTTTGCAGGTGCTGCAAAAATATTCCTGCGACAAATACTGTATTAATGGTACACAATTCTGATGAACCCATCGACAACAAAGACTGCATTCAATCTGAAAAAACAATATAGACAATTAAATCCTGTAAAGTGATCTCTTAAGCAAAGAGGTGAACAGACAGCACTTTTCGTGTAAAAGATGCTGCAGCAAATGCAATATTTGCTGCGGTAAAGGTTACTTGTTTGCAATTTTGCTTGACACTTCTAGATTAAAAAAGATCAACAGATGCTACAATTGGTATTAAGGAGTAATTAACATGTGTTTTTTGAACATAAACTTGTTAAATTTTAACTAATCACACGAAAAGTACTGATTAGCGGGACTGACTGTAATTTCTTGAAAAAAGTAATTCGGTACTATAGTACCGCAGTACTGCCCACATATGCTTGAGCATGGTATAGGTGTTCTATAAAGTTAAAACAACCTATCACAAAAAACACAAGTCATTAACTTAGTTTTTTCATAAGTGTTTTGGAACCACGAGTGCAAAATTAAAACAACTAGAATTATAAAAGTGATTTTAAATTTTCTAGTTGTGTTTGAGTTAAGTAATTTTTATGTACGTTTTTTATGTACACAATTTTTGGTTGTAGAACAGGATTTATACAAAAATAAAACTATGCACTGCTGGACCTGTGTGCTCGTAGACATTTATTATCTGAATGTAGAAACATAGAGTAACATCTGAAACAAATGAGCAAATATTGTGCATGGCTTGTGTTCGATACTCAGTTGCAATGCATTAACGACGCTAGGTCTTTTTATTTAAACTGGCAAAAAGTTTGAAATTTGGGCAATATGATGCAAAAACCAATAAAAAATATGTCACAAAAAAAATTGTACAAAGGCTAGCTTGTTAACCAGGGTATTGAATGATTAGGAATCAGTGCCAGGTTTAAGTCATGCGAAGAAACGACGATAGAGATTATCATGGTCCTGTTGAAGTATCAAGCTAAAAGTAAAAAGTTCAAAATTTGGCCTAGACCACCGTAAAACTGAAAATAAACTTCTCCAAAATCTGATATCTGCCGCTGCCCAGTTCGAAATAGTTTCACTACAGTGGTAAAATAGTTGCAACTTATAATACCTACTAAACTGTATGCAATGATGGTTAAATCTGCCTAAGTTAATATATTATATGATGAACAAGGTTTACCCATTCTGTCTTTTGCTGGTCAATTTCAGATGGGTCTTGATTGTGGCATATATTGCAAAAACTCAACAATACATCATAGTCTGCAAAATGAAATAAATCTATCTGCATTTTTACATTAAAATACTTTGTTGTGAAAACAGAAGTATACAGTTTTTAAAAATATTTAGTTAACAAATTCAAGACCAACAATGTGCCAGTTACAAATACAACAACGAACAAAATAGTTAATCTGTTTAAAGTCAGGTTAAAAATGTTGGTGGTTTTCCTATAAATCTCTTTTACATTAACTTTATACGTAAGTATGGTTTAGTGCTCTTCTGGAAAATTATGTGGTATACTTCAACGACCTTAAACAACAACAAGGTCACAACATGCTACAAATACTGCAGTTCTAATTAAAAGCCCAACAGCCTCTCACCGGTGGAATCAAGCAGTAAATTGCCAAAGTCCATGCGATACTTTTTGCAGGACTCGCTGTTCGTATCGATCTGTTCCTCGGAAGAACTTTCATTAAGGATTCTTTGAGCTTCCTGCAATATGCCACTTATTGATAGAAAAGCTATTTTTTACAATTCATTACAATCCAATTTGATTTTAGGAATATACACGATTACACATTGTGATGTCAAATAGTTTGAATTAGTGATAATATATACTAATAATAATAGTGATTATATATATACTTAATCTTCACAAATTTGAATTCATCCTTTCTAAAAATACCTTTAAAGCAAGTGGGCCACAATTCAAACTGTCTTGTTGCCTTTCATGTTTGCTATGCTGAAACATCCATTTATCCCAAGTGCCACGAAAACATTTGCCATTAGCACGTAAAAATGATCTAAAATACACTTACAATATCAGAGTAATATGTATTGAGATCAGTAATGTTATATCTAAATCAGAATAATAACAACAATTTACAGTAAAGACACATAAATAAAAAAGTTGGTCATGCCACGAAATAATTACTCAAAATTTTCAACATTCCATGGATTGTGTTGTGTCCAGCTTATAGATGCCTATAACTGTATCACTTTAGCCTAACCCAAAACCGTACATGGACGTTTTTCCAATATCCATCATTTAATTTTAAACCTAGATCCCAAAACTCTTAAATGGACGTCAATCCAAAACCCATGGACGTCTTTGCATGTCCCATCATTTCTGCATATCACCCCAAAACTGTCCATGCTTGCTGGATGCTGACATCATATCCACTATTTAGGCCTATCCCATAACTGTCCATGGACACTTTCATCATATTCGCTATTTAAGCTTTTCCTAAAATCGTCCATGGACACTACATCATATCCACTATTTAAGCCTATCCCATAACCGTCCATGGATATGTGATAAATATATCACTTAATATAATATAAAATTGTGTACGACATAGAATTCTCATCTATGGAATCAGTGAAGCATAACACTGCGTGACGTAATCGATTGTTCCCTTGTTCGTGCATTTTTGATTTACTCAGTCCTTTTTGGTTTCTACGTTCAACGCCGCAACATGTCTCTGGGCTGTTGCTGTCACAATGTTCTATCTTGATGTATTCGTTCAAAGAAGCTTCAAATATAATCAGATTATACAGTAGTCATTCCTGTGTCATTATTGCTGAAGTCTATCAAGGTTCACTGTTAAGATATACACAAGGAAACAGACTTTGTAGTGTAAGTGGGTAAACCTTTCAGGCAAAGGTACCAATATACCACTTTCATTACAGATACTTCATGATATCCACTATTTAAGCCTATCCCATAACCGTCCATGGATACTTCATCATATTCGCTATTTAAGCCTATCCCAAAACAGTCCATGGACACTACCGGTACATCATATCCACTATTTAAGCCTACCCCAAAACACTCCATGGACACTACATCATATCCACTATTTAAGCCTATCCCATAACCGTCCATGGATACTTCATCATATTCGCTATTTAAGCCTATCCCAAAACAGTCCATGGACACTACCGGTACATCATATCCACTATTTAAGCCTACCCCAAAACAGTCCATGGACACTACATCATATCCACTATTTAAGCCTATCCCATAACTGTCCACGGACATTTTCATCATCTCGCTATATAAGCCTATCCTAAAATCGTCCATGGACGCTTTTTAAGCCTAATCCCACAACCGTCCATGGACGCTTTCCTCATATCCGCTATTTAAGCTTTTCCTAAAATCGTCCATGGACGCTTACGCAAAAATCGTCCATTTTCAACCGTCCATGGACGATCTCGAAACCACTGCTTTAAACTTATCCTAAAAACCACCCATGGACGCTTTGATGCAAAAGAACTGATTTAAGCCTATTTCAACAATCGTCCATGGACGATTAAAGGAAAACGTCGGTTTTGCGTAAAAGCGTCCATGGACGCTTACGCAAAAATCGTCCATTTTCAACCGTCCATGGACGATCCGCGGATTGCGTCGTGTCCAGGTTTTACCCAGTGCCGTCAAAAAATAATCGCTCTTCTTATCACATTACCTCAAAGATGCACTGTAAAAAATCTTTTCTAATTAAAATTATAAGTCAGTGAGACAGTTGAGACTAATAGTTAGTCTTCCAACGAAAAGTATGGCTTATAGTTAGTCTCAATTGTCTCACTGACTTATAATTAGAAACGATTTTTTACAGTGTGGCTAGTAGGGGTACATATATAGGCCTATATATACAAATGACAAACAAATTAACCTTTTTTACATGCTAAAAGTGAAATCTGAATAAGTACTTTATAGGACTACCTATCGTCCTATCAACAATTTCAAAAATCACCAAAAAATCCCTAGATCATCAAAATCCCTAAACTTCTCCCTAAAAGGGGCTAAAAGTTCCAATTTGGAACTAAATCCCTAAAAGTGAGAGCGCTGTTCGTGCAATGCCGTAAGTTTATGAACGTTTCCACTAAATGCAAGGTTGAACAAGGTCGAAACAACTTAAAAGTACTCCTGTGTAAGTACAGTAGGCGGACATTTTTTACAAATTTCATTACCCAAATTTCTTTCCTCGAAATTAAAAGAGGTTTCTTTTTAATAATCTTGGAATGCCAACGCGCACAAGTGCTACGATTGTTTGATTCACTTTTCAAATACAAATACGACATTTATGCTAACAATCACAACAAATATGTTCAAAATAACCTAAATTTAAGCTAAAATATATGGTTCCTAACTATATAATAACAAATGTTATGTACTTTGTTAGAACAAATTCAAACAGAAATAAAATCAAACAAACCCAATAAAATCAATTATTTGAGGAATTAAAATTTTACTGTTCAACTTATAACATGATAAACCTGTGGACTCACAAATATGTGAATATTTAATTTCAAACAGTTCATTTTAGCAATTTCGTAGCGCAAGCATTTAAGACCTCGTCCTCTGGAATCACTACATACTTTCTAACAAGAGACACGTCCATAGTTTCACACAACATTACCAATTCTAGTCTCCCAAAATCAGGAAGACCATCTTGAACATATGTGGCAACAAAACACCGAATGTTATATTTGTGATAAATATATCAATTAATGTAATATAAAATTGTGTTCGACATAGAATTCTCATCTATTGAATCAGTGAAGCATAAAACCGCGTGACGTAATCTATTGCTTCCCTGTTACTGTGCGTGCATTACGAGTCATCAATCACTTATCAGTCGTATGTTCAACGCCGCAACATGTCTTTATGCTGTTGCTGTTACAATGTTTTATTTTGATTTATTCGTTCAATGAAGCTTCAATAAAATCAGAATATAAAGGTACAATTAATTAATTGTCGAGGTGTACAATTAATTCTAAGATTAAGAAAAGCGAAACAACGACCTGAGACTCATTCACTTCGAGGACATTAAACTATTCAACAGAGAAACATTGTAATTGAAGTGGTCGCCCTAACAGGCTAAGGAACAATAAACAATTATTTCATTACATATTATATACCGTAAATTTCTATCCATCGAATGTACGAACGATTGTGTGACACTGAGAAATGTCAACACATCGGCAGAAAAATTGTTAAACAGATGAACTTTTGGTCCCAGAGTATACTTGGACGCAAATAAGTTTTCATCTTGCAACAGCATACAGAGGTGACGTTGGTGCTTTTCCACCAAAAACTTTTGGTTGTTTTTTAATGTGGCTTCGCTTGTTAAAACTTGAAAAAAGAGTGCTCGCCTCAAACCGCATGCCCCATGTTCTTCCAGAGGAACGAAGGTTTTCTATAAATGCCTACGTTGGCACATGAGTCAGATAATGTTGTTTTGAGATGATGTTAATACTTGGAAACGCTAATTTAAAGAGATGGAAATAAGAAGAAAACAATAAAAGCAAATGAGATTCGGAGACTAAAGAATGTTGGTAATTTTCAGCAAAGCTAAAAAACACTGGTAAGTATCACAAAAACAATCAACAAACTCACGAAGCACAAAGGGCAGCATTCTTGCCAGTTTTAGCATTTTGGACGCGGACTGACACAGTTTCTTCTCTTTTTTGATATGGTGAGACATTATCTGAGACGTTTTTTTTGCTGTCTCGAAATAACAGTTCGGAAAACTTGAAATCTCTTTAAATTAGGGTTGAAAGCGTTAGCTTATTTTTTTCGTAGATAGAGTAGTTAAGCATAGGAAGCATAGTATAGCATAGTTAAGCATAGGAACAATAGCATGCGGCAAACATCCTTCCAGGACAATGTGCATTAAATGTTGAGGAGAAAAGTTAATTGGGTTAAAATACGATACATCGAATAAGGCTGCCCGTCTATTTACTTCACACTGCCTTGAACTTTCTGTCAACTCCTTGCAGTGCTCTTCGTGCGTTGCGATATCTCTCAAGATAAAGTCTTCTTCCGATGTTTTTGTTTATTTCCTCCGTAGTTGTCAAGCAATGACGACACTTCCTGAAGACGAAACCCACACTTTCTTTTATCCCCATTATTTGATGGGCTGCTGACCTGTCAGCTAGATTACCTGCCAACGATTTTTTGATATCTAGAGATTCGTTATTTGAAGTAACGACCTCAAAACCTTTGCTACAGAAATCTTGCATCTCATCGTAAAACTTTTGCGAAACCACATCAATACCATACTTGTTAATATCTGAAGTTTTTACAATGGCTGGAAGATTAATCCCGAAATATTTTGACCGATGACTTGGTGATAGATTACAAAAAGATTTGTAAAAAATCCAAGCTTGTGATCAATAGTTTTACTTCCTAGCGGATTGCAAAGCTGCACATCGTCATAGTAGAGTAAAACTTGCAGGGCACCAGGGTAACTTGAACATAAAGGGTGCTGTTGAAATACTAAGCCAGATTCAAAATTGCTATAGCATCGATTCATACAAACTTCTTCGTGGTACTTTTTATATGTTAAAAAAAGATATGTATTTCAACCAAAGAAGTGATTGCGATTCTTACAGAAACATATTAATGTGGAGCGTTAACTATTCGCCTCTTTTCACCCATTCCAATCACTTTCATTGAATAACCAAAAGTTACTTCCTGTGGCAAGCTTAAAGCCAAAGTTTCTAAAGAAAGTTTTTTCTTGTAAATGTGCAGTTTTGATTTTTTCATACTGAACGACAATCGGATGTATTTGCTTCATAATGCGATGGACGGTAGTTTGCTTATCACAGGAAGTTCCTTCACTTTCGTCAGTTGATAGTTCAGTATAGTAAGAACATCGTAAATCGTTCGGCTGATGTTGCTTAAAGAAGTTTTTTGAAACTCAACCAAGTTATCAATTACAGCGTGTAAATAGAAATGGTTCCACCTGTTTAAATGGTCAAAGCAACGTTTGCGGTATTGAAACGGCAACAACAATGAGGACAAATATTCGGTGTTCATGGTTTTATTTGTTTAGTTTTCTAATTAGGAATAACCTATATTTATATTATTCTCGTATTATATCATAATTTGTCAATGTCAAACGCGCGCTTTTCTCGCTACCTGTCATGCTTAATTCGGCATTCCGCTATCAAGTGAATGTAGTTTCATTTCAGGGGATTATTCAGTTTTATTCTGTGAAGTCATTTTTGTTCAGTGAGAAACAATTTAACGACAAAACGCAATATAATTTATTTGTAAACGCAGCGATTTACACCTTCATACTTTTTCAGTAACAAAGTATTTCTTACCTGTGTGATATGTTGCTTTTTTATGCTCAAACAAAAACACGCCGCATCTTTTTCGCAAATTCCAAGCGCGTTTGTCGAATCAACGTTTTGATCACAACTTTATCATCCACTGCATTGATCATCTTCTATTGAAACGTTCCCTCTTTGTTCTCCGGCTTCTGAAACTTGCTCATCACTGTTTAAATTATCTCTCTGTAGCCTGTCCAAATGCGTTTTTGTGCAGTGTCTTTTCAGGCTTCAATAATGCTGGTAGCTTTTTCTGCAACTTTCAATTTGACAAGCCTAAAGAAAACTAGAGTCTCGAACATGTTCCTGTAATTGGCTGTGTTAAAGTCGAATGAAATTGCGTGTATATTTCTATGGTTTCTATTTTCTGATAGTTGGTACGGTTTATACAAACAAAGGGCTCCGTGATTTACCACCCAAATCCTTCAACGTTTTGGAGAATTGTACATAAACTATTGCGGCTAACGATTACATGCAGGCAAACTAACTGGTCAATGAAAAGGGAATTTAGGGCAGTGACTGGAGAGTATTTAGCCGAAAAGAAAAAGCCTCAAAAGAAGTTGGAGATTATCCAACAATTCAACCAATGAATAACAAAATTGTGGATGACGTCTTACATAAGTCGCTAATAATATACTTTCTTTTCAAACACCACGCTGTACGAGATGGACCCTTGGTTACGAAACTTCGCTTTCAAGAATGCTTTGCATCAAACTGTCATTAAAGGAATTGAAGCTTCGTTGGCAATTCTGTTTTAATTACAAGTAGATACATTTAGCAGTATACGCACTATATCAACATAGTAGATACATAGTATATCGTAGTATATGTTATATTGCGAGAAATGCAAAAAAAGACAACGAAATTCTCAGCATTGCTTAATAGCTATAAAATTATTTCTAAACTTCCATAAAATTAAAGAAGTATTTACTTTTTGACAAAATAGCACCGTACTCTTAAGACAATTTTAACCCACTGTTTCCTACACTGCGTAACACGGGTCTAGATTGTCGCTACAAGGGAACGTTAACAGGTTTAATACGTTTAATAGGTTGGCGATATGGCGCGCACCGGCTTGCTTATATCCTGTTGGTGAATCAGTCGCCCACCACTTACCGGCAAACTTTGGTCGTACGAACTGGAATATAAGTATTTTAGCTTCAGTAACTCCTGGATCTATTCTTGTCAGTACCATAATTATGTTTCACCATTTTTAATATAGTGAACGACATAATACAATATTGTGACGACAAAGTGAGTGAACGATATAATACACTACTAACTTCGAACAACATTTAACCTTAAAAATGTTTGACTTGTCAGTTAATAGAGTTCATCATATATAGGCTATACATGATGAACTATACAGTATAGCATATACCACGTGTAAGACCTAATGCCAGCTAAGTGCCAGTGCTAAGTGATACTTGGAACCAGGCTTAAATTTTCTTAAGAGGTTCACAACAAAAGTGTGTAGTTTTAATCTAATAAGTGCGTACCACTCAGTACACATGCCTACATTAGTTTAGATATTTTCTGCAAAAGATGTTCTTCAAGGGGCCCGATGAGAAGCCAAAAAATGAATTTTTAAGCTCTTATTAATGCCGAAATTTGCTGAACAGCGCCGTCACCCGAAGATGGCATAAGCACAGCATAAGTCGTTTGATGCACTGATGCCCACAAGGTGTATAAAGTTTGTGTATAAAATTGCTGGAAGAGCTTTGATTGGAATAATCACTCGACAAAATTAAAGCAACTTAAAAAATTGAATTAAAAAAACAAAATACGTTCTTATAAAAACACACATATATATATACGTATATACAAAGACCTGCGGAAGGGATACGTGAAATATACATTGCAATCCTGCCAATAAATCTTGATTTTCAAAACTTGGATTGTAATTTTGTATAAGTAAGTCATATTTATTTTATAAACCACGATTTCTGAGCGTCTAGTTGTGAGCTTGTTCTTGCAAACGAGAACTTGTCAAGTCTATAACTATGAAAGAGGTCGTTTGCGTCGTAATTGTTCCGGTTTAGGCTTTTCATTTAAAACGAAACTTCTTCGGACCAAATATATAATAGAATATAATAACATATAATATTTCACAATAGTGAATGTAAGTCTCCGCAGACTTTGACTTGCAAAGGATTGTACAAAACCATTCGCATCATGAATGGATGTGAAGGATTATTATTACACGGAGTAGGCTATAAATTTACTTTCAACGCTGCGGTTGAACGTACCGTCGGTTTGATCGCAGCATTCTTGGTCAACTTGCAAAAGGCGAGCGATGTCTATTTCTTGCTTTTTCGACGTATTGGTAAACCCGGTTTAATTTGCATAGACTGTCTTCTAATTGCACAGTTGCACGCAAGCCATTGAGTTTACACGTGTACTCCACGAAATAGATATGGTTCCGATAAAGCGGTGGTGGCGAAGGTGCGAGCGTGGTCTCTCGGAAACGTTCAGTTCTTCTACTATTCAGCATCAGCTGAAGGAGCAGCACAGTCAGCCCTGGGTTGAGCGAGTGATCAACTAGTTCGATGACTGCAAACGTCACAAAGATCGCTCATTCAGATTTGGAGAGTCTCAACATCCGGATGACGACAAAGCCCTCTCACTGAAAGATAAACTGAGAGCCAGCTGGTTCTACTGCGCACGTGCAAGATCTCTATGAGCTTTCATGAGTTTTGAAAGCGAGCGCTACATCAGTTTATTGGTTAATTTAAAAATTGTTTCGACAAAACTAATGGTGAGGAAGTTGTAGGTAAATATGCGGGTAATGGAAAAGTGTCTTGACGTAATTTGATGTAAATACCTCATCAACATTAAAATGTATTTAATTTTGTTTAAGCTCTGCCAACTGGTCGACGAGTATCGGCAATGAATTTTGAGTAATTGTGCTGTCGATGACGACAACGTCGGACAATAAATGAACATTGCAAAACATGGCTGATGGAGATGGAGATTGTTGCAGCCCAAATAGTCTGTCAAAGTACAACGAACTTTTACCTCAGCGGTCCGACCTTATCGTGCGCCTCGATGTTTGGAGCTTCATGCGTCCCTTTGCTGCGGGGTACACTAAAGAATATCATCTACTTTAGAGAGCTGTTGAGCTCTATCTTTGAATGGGATTCCGGCGACCTCGAATTTCTTCGCCAGACGAAGAACAATGAGCTCAGGCAGAAGACTGGGGTGAGAATGCTATCGCAAGCGGCCGTCAACAAAGACGAGATGGCCCGGAATTGTCTTCGCAAAACCAGAGGCATCTCTGTCACGACTTCAAAGGTGGACGCCTTGGTCGATCCTTCAGCTTCCCGATGGATGTTATTGGAGTTCTGATACTGAAAGAGGAAATCTTTGACATCTTACAAAAGCAAACGTATCAATTATTACGCATCCAGGGCCCGCCGAGTTTCGCTTTTCACCTTAACTGGCCATCATGAAAAGGTCGGGGTATAACTGCCAGTTTTTCGCTTCGCAAGAGAGTCAACTTCCCTGGAGAGTTTTAATTTCCACCTCAATAGGTTTATACCAAGTGCGTGTGCTCGCTAATGTTGCACAAAATTATCAATAATTACGCAACGTACGTAACCACGTAACGGAGAACCTGTTACAAACGTTTGCTACAAATTACGTTATTTCGCAATCTTCTTTTTTGGTACATTTTATGCACACAAACCATCGTTAAATAGCTTTTTATCTGTTTGCATTCTCTGTGTAAATGCGATTGAAATGCGACATCTGCACTCGGCTCTTTGCCCACTTTGCCGTTTTTTCAAGCCGGGCAATAATAGAAAACAATGTTGGTGATGTGTCGTCATAACCGTCCTATCATAACAATTGATACAACCATAAACCGAGTATGAAAGTATGGCAGTGACACTGCTAAGCTGTTAAAGTGATATCAGACTGCACAAAACCCACGACAAATATTGCTTTCGCGTCTCATGCAAAAGTAGATCACGCACGACACGATCACACGGTCACACACGACATCACAAGGTTCTGACGTGCTGCTGTGCATTGTGTTGCGTATTAAGTTGTATCCTTTTCACCGTTTTGTTGTTGAATTAGTCTCAAAGGTATAATTTTTAGTCACTACATAAAATGATGTTCTTACAGCAGTCCTTAAACCTAGCGTTGCTTGTGCAAAAAAAGAGCGAAAAGCGAATAATTCCTAAAAGGGAGCGCGGGCGTGGTTCCGTTCCGTTCCGACATCGGGCATTTTCCCCCCTCTTCAACGCAATTCAAAATACGTCACTGCTTGCTAACCTGGTTGTCATAAAAACGGGGTGTAAAAAAGACGCAGTTTCTTTCCGAATCTCAGGAACGCATAACAGCGACTGTTTTCGTAAATTTCCAGCCGAACAACTCGTAGCGAAAGTTGCAGCAGGAAGCTAATCCCCTGATATAACTCTGTGTGTTTGATGTCTTGCCCCAATTACACGCCGTGCTGTTATTATTATTATTACTACTGTTATTTGTCTGCATCAAGTTGATAAATATTTTGGTAGCTTATATTTCTGTTAATCATTGGTTACAAGGTAGAGGCAGCATTCGAGACGGATGCTTTAGCCTACAAGCCATAGTACCAGCTTCATTAGATTTGAGCAGATATAAGCAATTTAGAGCTGAACTCTACAAAGCAATTAGCGATGATAAAATCCTATCTATAACGTTTGTGCATAAATGTGATGCTAAAAATATGACACAAAACCAATTTCTGTCTTACAACAAATTTTATTTCCACAAAACTCACTCTGGATATTTCAAATCACAAAAAGTCAGCCAATCTAAAATATTACAGCAAAATCACCATCCAACATAATGCAGTAAATATTTATTTGAATAAACATGTATAACAATTATAATTATGACATCACTATTAGTTTATGTACAAATATAAATCAATTTTATCAAAGAAGTAGTAAATCTGTAGATGGCGCATCGGGTTGAGCGATCGCTCGATGTCGCAGAAGTCCGCGGTTCGAATCCCGGCCACGACGCAATTCTTTTTATAAAAGTGAATCGATGTGTGGAAGGAAATTTTATAAAAATTGAGTAAATAATGAATTTCTGTTTAAAAATGAAACCTACTTACCATTATTACGTCAGCAGTGATTGCGCGAAGTGAGATAGTCGCCAAAATCAACATTTACTTCCAACCGCTATAAATTAAAAATTTTGTTAAAAGTTAAATTTCTGTGCAAAGTTCAAGTTGACACAAACATGACAAGATATAAAGAATACCGAGTCATGAAGCTGGTCAAGGACGAGTTGAATTTTTTGTTTCTCGCTCGAATTTGCGAATCTTCCAACTTCGAAGCAACCTTCCATGCCAAGATCTTCTTCAATTTTAGCGAAAAATTCTGGTCCTGGAATGTCTTTGATTATGTTGTAACCGATGAACAACTCTTTTACCTGCAGATGAAATGTTTGTAAACTACAACCTGGTGTATTGATGAAGCTAATATATTACTACATACAAGTTAACATTACCATTGATTGGTTAATAACTAACCAGCACCATGTGGTCAGATTTAGGCCTAGCCTATTGGTCCAACACAAATTCTTGGTTTTTGAATTAAATAGAAATAATTTTGAGCGGCCAATTAAAACCACTATCGAGTATTAGTTGTAGAAACAAATCCTGATAATAAGTTTGCAAAAATATTTTCAGTTTTAAATAAAATTGAAACTTTTCTGTTGACCCAAAAATTAACCGGCACATGCCAGGCTAAAACTGATCCAACAAATTTTTGTCATTTTTTCATTAAAAAGAAGGAATTTTAAGCGACCAAGTTTATCGCAGGTTCCACATTCCTTGTAGATTTAAGTAATCGCTAAACCGTCGCAAAATTATTCTGCAATTTTATATAAATTAGCACAAAATATCCGACCTACACTGCCCAGTAATCTCAACAAACTGCCTTGAAAAATATCTTCGTACTAACGATTATGACGGCATAAGCACAAATGTAAACAATTGATTACGACGTCATATGCTGTTCTAAGCAAACGATATAAAGTTGAATACATCGTCAAACCTTTCCAGGCATCTCAGAGATCGCCGAAATTAATCTTTCCACATCACCAGGGGAGAAGCAGCTGTTCAGTTCAAGCCACTTTAACTCCTTTCGTTGTTTGCTTAAAACGTCACAAAAGATCGCGGCTTCCGATGATGACAATTTCAATGGATGCAGATCCATCTCTGTTGGAAAGCGCAGTGACGCCATATTCAAGAGTTCCATGTCGCTGGATTCGTGTAATTCGCATAAAAGCGAAATATATCTGCGTGGGTTGTTGCCAACTAAACAAACATAATAGTTAATTATTTACCGGTTGTAGTTCGCCGCGTTATAGAAATAAATTTAAGACGGAAATTTTTCATGTTTAAGCAACAAAGTCAAGTTGAACGTGAAAACTTACTTTTGTTTAAATTATCTGTTTGGGACGAATTAAAAAAAGAAGCAGGCATTTTAAACTGAAGATAAACTTAATACAACAACCAGAATTGATCTAAATGACATGTGGCCTATTTAGCCGGCAAATATTTTCACCAGAATTTCCGGCAGCCTACTAAGCTAGGCTCTGTACACTAGCACTGGCAATATGTTTGCAATAGACATGTAAATTACAAAACTTACTTTTACTTGGCCTAGTAGGCTGTTGTACTAATCTACCAGTGATTATGTGGAAATATTTCCCGGCTAAATAGGCTACATGTCATTTCAATCAAGTTTCACAAAATATTATTACACAAATATTTTCACATCATCACCAGTCTGCCAGCAGCCTTACTGTACTAGGCCAAATAAAGGTAAGTTTTGAAATTCAACGTAAATGTGTGTTCTGCTGCACTTGATGCATGTCTATGGCTAATAATACATAACATGCACATGCAGTTTATTCATTTAATCGCAGATTTAGGACAAAGTCAGAAAATAAACTTACGTGACCAATCTCTATACTGCAGTTTCTCAAATCGTACCAGCTGTGACTTTAGTGCTTCTGTCCAAATCCTCCTCTTCTCAGCAACATCTGGAAATAAAATGTTATCAAGCTTAATACTGACAGGTGACAAATATAGTCTAGGCCTATACACAGGGTTGCCATCAGTCTCAACTCAAAAATAAGGACGACTAGAAAATGAACGAGGAATACCACCTTAAACAGTGTACAACAAGAGAAAGCAACCAATGTTCCTAAAAAAAAAAAAAAAGCAAGACACTATCTGCATGTTCATAATTTTGGTATCTCTTTGGTACAAAATGGTATCGTAAAGGTGACAAAATGCCCAAAATAAGGACAAAAGTGCCCACCTTCGCCCTAAAAATAAGGACGAAAGTGAAAATAAGGACATTTCTTAGAAATAAGGACAAACATATTTTCTAAGACACGGACCTTTAAAATAAGGACAAATCTTATAAATAAGGACGGTATGGCAACCCTGCCTATACAAAATAGCTTGCAAGTAACTGTAGGCTAGAATGCAGTGAAATGTACTAAATAAAACTATTGCCAATTTTTTTGCATATAAGCCTACTTGCTGATTTGCTAAATTTGCATTTTTTTAACTGACTGGATGCCATTTACTGAAGTTGCACTTTTGATTTACCAAACTGTGCGAATGGCTGCTCATAAAACAGACAACTATTTTATCGTTTTGCTGCTGATTACTAACGTTCTAAAACAATATTTTCATACAAATTTGATAAAGTGTAGTTTCCGAAATAGGCACAGTATATATAATGTTGAAAACAAAAAATTGGTTGTAGTAATATTTTAAGACTGCATGTTAAGAGCAGTTGCTAGAGGATCTTTTATTTTATAACGGTTATGTATTACAATGCATTGTTTTAAATAATATGCAAACTGTGCATGACACCGTTTTATTATAAAGTACATGGATCTCGAACAGTCAGAGGTGGGCACTCAGTACGTAGAAAGTACCATCGGCAAAACATGTACCAACGGTTCCGGTATTTGGTACTATTTCAAAAAAGTAGTCCGGTACTTTGCCAGTACTGGGTACCAAACTACTTTTCGTACAGTGGATCATGTTACAAGTGCAACTTTTGCTGATATTATGGCCCCGCTAAAGGTTACTTCAGGTCAAAAACAATGTGAACTCACTCTATGCCGCTTTATTAGACATTTGTAGATTAAAAAAGAGCAAAAAACACTAAAATTGAAATCAAGTTTCAATTAAAATGAAATTTTAAAAAGCAAACTTCTGAAAACCTTGAAGTAATCATTTTAGAAGTACCAAGCACTGGGACGAACTTAAATTTCTAGAAAAAAGTAATTCAGTACAGGGTTTCTGTACTGTTCTCTAAAAGTACCGATGGTATCGGTACTGAATATAGTACCGCAATAAAATAATTTGGTAGTATAGTACTGCTGTACTGCTCACCTCTGAGAACTGTACTAAGTCTTGCTCAATAACCGATGTTTGATTGGTGGGGAATCATCTCTGAGGTCGTGTAAAAACTATCTTCTAATACCATGATAGCAAAGAGAAATGAACGAAATTATTACACTGCATGTTAATGCAGTAGACTTCGCTTATTATGACTCTCTTTGGACCAAACCATTCTGGTCACAACATCGGAATAGTCATAATAACCACAGCTGCAAGCCTGATATAGCACCACACACTAAGCAGTATCGACACAGTCGGAAAAAAATTGACTAAACTTTCTAAAATCTCATACATTTCTTACATGATGCGAAAGAAAACTCACATGGCACAATCATTCCTGTCACATTGCATAATTGACAAAGAAACATTGGGTGAATAAAATTGAAAAAGTGGTCGTAATACTCAAATACAGGTCATAGTAAACAGAGACATTTGTATGGCAAAATTTGGGACTATATCATCATGTTCATATAAAGCGGGTTGTCATATTAAAGCCGACTTTATTGCATATAAATGTGTAGCACACCATATGGTGGCTATCATTTTTTTACATGAGTTGGTAGGGGTGGCCAGTGTAAAATAACATAAGTGTTAGCCTAAACCATATTTCAGCTATATTAATTTCTGTTGGCGGAGAAACTAAACAGAAACAGGTTTTGCTTGCTTTCGTAGTAGTGCTGTAATTGCTTTTGTAAGGTAATTGCTTTTGTAATAAGGAGAGGAGTACTGAATCAGTTTATGAGTATCAAAACCAAATTTTTGAAAAAACAATCGAAACATTGCGACCAAACCATGTATTATAGTATTATACAGATGACTGTAACAGTGCTTATGCTCCAAATTAGTTTATTCTAATTTTCTGCTAGTATGTTTAGTTGTGATTTTCAGTGTCAAAACACTTGTATATAGCAAAATGGCAATATAAATGATTTCCTGCTGTGACACAAAAACTTGTAAATTAGTATTTAATTTGCAATGCTTTTTCTCTATTTTATATTTAAAGAAATTTATATTCTTAGAATGACAACTCATTCGCAAAACAGCCACTGAAGTATTCTTCCACAATCTGCACTCAACCTCAGAGACATGCGCAACAAACACGATGTCTATAGTAATGAGCAAGCATACCACGAACATCACATGCATTTGTGTGACGTGAAGACCACCTTGTGCTGCTAGAAAAATGGGCATCCAGGCCGGATAGCGACTGTCAAAACGGCGACTTCATAATAGCGACGTAATCAAGTGAGCGACATTCCAAACAGCGATTGTATAAATGCCGACTGCATTAAAACAGCGACTGTTATGATAGCGACTTAACTAGGCTTACCATATTTTTTTGATTGAAAAGCGGGACGCTTCAGAACAACAAGCCCTATCAGATAAATGTTGTTTACATTTTACTAGAAGTATGAGACTATTTTAGATTCCTATCGTCAGGGACAACTGAAGTGGACTCAAAATTGGACTGAAGTCAAATCACTGAAACCTGGACTCGCTCCAAGAAGTGTACATATCGACTTTGAACTAGTTTCCAAAGCTGCGCTCATTGAAGCATTTCCTCAAACGCACATCTACGGCTGTTACTTTCACTTGGGACAATCGCTCTGGAGAAATATTCAGGAAAACGGACTGCAACGGTTATATGTGCAAGACGACAATATTCGGATGGCACTGAAAATGCTCCTTGCTCTTGCCTTTCTACCAGTGGATGAAGTGAGTGATGCCTTTGATGAATTGGTGGCAGACTACCCAGCAGAAGTAATGCCTCTCGTAAATTACTTCGAAGACAACTACGTGGGCCGAAGAAACAGACGGGGAGACAGACGACAACCATTGTTTCCCGTACATATGTGGAGTGTGAAAGCCAGACAAGATGCGGGACTGCCACGAACCAACAACCAGCTAGAGAATTGGCACAATGCGTTTCATGGATCAACGGAAACTCATCATCCTTCCATCTTTCGATTCATCGAAGCTTTAAGACGGGAGGAAGCCCTTCAACGGGCAAACCGAACCCAGCTACTACAAGGCAGAGACCTGACTCAGCGAATGAAAAGATACGTGACAATGAACACACGAATCACTGTTGTACAGCAAAATCGAGGCCAGTATGATCTGCGGCAGTTCCTTCGAGCCCTTGCTCACAATTTAGAAATAAACGTGGCTTGATTTTTATTGCAAGACTTTTGATTGTTTTAAAGTCCCTTTTGGTTTCAATCTTTTTCTAGACCCTGAATTTTATTGCAAGGCTTGACGACTTTCTGTTGTTTGGCTTGACTAGCCTATTTCTTTTTAAATCATGTGACTTCTATGGATAGTCCAAATAAAATGTTGTTTTAAAGTCCCTTTTGGTTTCAATCTTTCACTACGCAGTGTTTGCCTGTTTGTGCGTGCATACGTGTGTAGAGAGGTGTGGGGGATGGAAGGTATGTGTGGAGGGGGTGAAAGAGTGCGTGTGCGCGTAAGCCTTGGATTTAATAAAAGAAGTGAGGTCGCTGTTTTTGATGAATCGCTGTCGTGTAGTCGCTCTATTGACAGTCGTTGTTTTAAATGAATCGCTGTCGTGTGGTCGCTCTATTGACAGTCGCTATTTGTAACCCGAGCCGAAAAATGCTATCAAACTGCAACAGACCTGAGTGAAATTTATGTCAAACCAAAACTGATGAAAATCAATGAAAAGCCTTGTTTAAGTACCGGCTTATAACAGCAGTTACAATTCTGAAACTGATCAATAGTCAACCACTGACTCTTTCTCCAGTAACAACTACAGAGTGATCACATGATTTGGCAATGGACATTGTTTATATTACTGTAACAATATTCATCATTATCCCTTAAAACAGAGTAAACATTGTATACTGTGCTGCATTTGCCACAATAAGACACTGACAAAAGAAATACTTCATGCAACTTATATATGTTTATTTATTGCCAGTGCTGGTCTTAGGCCATTGCCAGTGATTTACCCAACTTGGGCTCCATGCTGCTTAGTACCAAAACAGAAATAGCATTTCTTTGCGCAAATCACAGTGCTCTCAATTTGTTCTCGAAGTATTATTGTCAATGTTATTATTTAACTTTCTCGAAAGAGAATGTGAACTTGCTGAAAACATATCACAAAGCAAAGCTTTGATGAGAGCTGATTTGCAAAGATTTTATATTTGGTTAACGTTGTTATGAATATTATTCCATAAAGTTATTGGCAAAAAATGCCTACCATCAGTTCTTGCATTGGGTTCATGCTTAGTAAGACCTGTCCTGTATACTGTACAACACAAAAATGACAATTTATTGACTGGCTGTGTTGAATGACGTGGATATGACAATGCACAAATTACAGTTAATGCCACGGAACTTACAAGCAATGTGCGAAAACAAATGTACCCAATATTGAGCCTTATACCACCCAAATAGATTTGTGTAATTCCGTTGATTCAAGTAATGTACAAAATGTTGTATCAGTGTTTGTGTAGCAATTTGTAATACAGTAAAAGCTCATTAACTTGACTTCATTTCAATGGAAATTCAAACACATTAAGGCAATTTAACCTTATAAAATGAATATAAACCGGTAATAGTAACTGAAGTGTACTTTTTGTTTCCCAGAGCATAGTTAGCACTAATTATCTCAACATTAGTGAAAAAATCATCATCAGTAGAAATAAACATAAACACCATAGTGATTTACTGATTTGATTCGGTAATGGGTTATTATAAGCTAGAAATTTAGCCTGTTCATCCAAAGTTGTCTAACTCAATGTGTTTTCAACTCAAAGATACGATTTTAACTTTAGCGAATCACATTTAATAACTTTAGCTGAAGGTTATACTCAAAATATGCAACAACAAATGAAAACAACTGTTATGTGAACAATTTAAGAAAGTAAACTAAGTGAGACAAAAGCAGTTCTAGAGCTCCACAACGCTAGTGTACAAAGCCAAGCATATAAGACTTAAACAGATATAGCAGTAGCACAGCAACAAACATGAGTGCTACATCTAATAACATCATCATGCTGTGTAATACTTCCACAAGAACAAATCACATCTAATTTACAAAAAAGAGTCATTGTAAAAGATGATAAATGAATGGAACTATTATACCCCAGTCATGTGTTTATGGTTATTTGCAGCCAGTTTTACCCGCCTATTATAACTGGAAGTAGGTTGATTGGTCCTTTTACTTTGTGCTAAAGGTTAACCACTTTTCGATGTTATTATTATGCAGTTGTGTTTAAGTTCTTGGACCTAAAAAAACAACGTCCATAAAAGCTTTTGTAAAATATGGGCAGAGCTTTCACATTGGAACATTTCTGAAAGCAGTAACCCAGGAAATTTAGCTTGACGGTTATAACATCTATTATATGCAAGTTTTGCAATTTGTTAGCCGGTAGTTTGCTAAAATTTACAGTAGCCTGAAATGAGGGCAAAGACAGAGCAAGGCAAAAATGATTAAAAAGGATCGTAATTGTAGTTCTGTAGTTGCAAATTACACGAAAATGTGTTTACCGGTATCCTATAGCCTACATTGGCTAACTACCGTACTCAAACTACTCAGAAAACTATTCATATTTTATTTTACATCCTACCAAATTCTTTAGCCTACTATGTTTCTCATACACTGAAACATGCCGTAATCTTCGGCGACTTTTCTTGGAATATTACTAAGTTTTAGTCAGACATAAAACGTAGGTTTTTCACATATATGCTTATTACCGGTACTTTACCACAAGTTTCGGCTTTAGCATTACCCTTGTTCTATGGTGATGACGGGATTATTCAGACGCTATGTAATCTCCATACCTCATTAATTTTGGTAGTTTCCATCTTAACTTCGCAACGTTTACTTTTAGAGTATAACTAAAATTTTAAACAGTTGTGCAAGTAGCAGTCACAGTTAACTTCATCAATTGCAAGTCTGGATCAGTTTGATAAAAAATGACAACAATGAATCGATCACGTGACTTTGTTGTTATTTTGATTATTTTCACAGTAACCATTAGAGACGATGTTTCCATCAAACCTTTAAAAGTTTTAATAAATTCTTTGCTATGTGCTTCGTAGTATTTTAGGATTGATTTATAATGAAAATAAAATCATTAAAATGAACAGTTATTTTTTACTCGATACCATTTAAAATTAAATTTTATTCTTTGCCGTTATATTATTGTGATGCACTTTTAGCCTGCGAGGCAACATTTGCATGTTTTATTTGTGGTAATTATCATCGTAATTGTTTATATCTTTGCGACCACCTACGTCGGAAAAAATTTTCGTCACTCATATTTAAGGCATAAAATAAAACGAAAAACATGTGATTGAATGGATACGTTTTTGTAGTATTATTGTAGAATTAGAAGATACGGGGTTGTCAATAAAATGAACATCATATTGACAAAGCTTGTCAAGTTGGGGCGAGCACAATATTATCATGACCCTTGCGACGGAATATTTCATCACCGATAGAAACGAAACTCATCCAAATTTGGTCAGAAAACACAAGCTCTAACCTTATGACCATCAACTGTGAGTGTAGCTTAAAATTTATTGTTTTCTGCTGGCTTGTGTGCTTGGCATGAAAGAACGCTGTGAACGCGCTTTAGAGTTGAAAAGTAAGATTTAAAGGCTTTGAGACTAATTTTCAATTCATGGTGATTTATAAAGCAAAACTAGTGACTTGACTAACTTTTTCTTAAGTGGGATAGATTGTGTTAGCGACATGTAGCTTACTCATTACACTGCATAACTCTTTACAACTATGCGCTTCGAAAAAATATGATCGAATTTTACGGTTAAGTGCAATAATAATAAAGTAAACACAATAAAGTTAATGAACAATACATACCTGGAGAAAATTGATCATTCGGGAAAACTTTTTCATTCCCGGATTGTTCATGTGCTTTTTGCCTAAATACAAGGCTTGTGAGAAGTTAAAATTTTATGGTAGGCATACTTGCGATCCAAATTTCAATTGTAGGCTTTTGAAGTACGCAAAAGTTAGATGAAAACAACCTTGTACTTTCGGTTTCACTGTTGTCGGCTGCTGTGACCTGGTTGATGCTTGGATCTATGAAAGCATAAAGGTAGTTAATGAATATTCATTTCTTGGCGATAAATGAAAGAATTACAATAAAACGTGACTTAGCATGCGAATTTGACATTGTCTTGACATACCTTTCATCATATCTACCAGCAAGCCGCAGACAAATCTACGGATAACAGACCATTTTTCACTAGAGAAAAGCTGGTTGTCAACAAGGCCCTTAAACTCAATGAATGACAAGTTACTAATCATATGTTTAGCGGTGAAAAACTCCTGGTATAGCTGATGGGCGAAGAAATACTTCACATGGCCGTCAAACACGCGGCTGGTAGCAGTGAAATGGGCGTAAATTCCGACGACGATATCCTGTATCTCGTCTGGTTCAAGGCCAACTGCTCTGAGGTCGTCTCGTGTGATGACAACTGAAGACCTCATGGTAGCTTTGTAGGCAACTTCACTAAGCTGTCATATAAAATAAGTAATATCACGTTTTTGTTATCATTACAACTTTGGTTAATTAAAACTATAACAATCTACTGACCTGCCCCATAAGTAAAGTGATGTCTTGGTGTTTTGCGTGATTACTGCATCTCAGATTTTCCAACACAGTTGAAAAAACCCGAGTGGTTGTGTTGATTTCGCCAACATTTTTGGATGGATTTAGACCTGCTGCGATTACCAATTGGAGTAACAATGGGTTAAAACACAACGAAAAGACAACTGGGGCACTCTCAGAGAGATGTTTCCACAGCTTGTCGGCCGATTCACCCGAATAGGCATAGAATAATTTCTTCATACTCTCATAAGGGAGGTCACCAAGCAGGATTGTGGCATCAGGGCGTAGGGACTCAGGAAGTGCAATAACGCTGTGGGGCCTGGAGGTAAATATAAGTTTAACCTTTCTAAGGAAATGTTTGCAGCAAAGATTTGCAATTAGATCTGATACACTTTGGGGAGTATCATATGACACTTTAGGTGCGTTCTTGTTGAACGACCAGTCGGCTTGATCCATTCCGTCAAAGAGCAGGAGACATTTCTTCTGATTTCTTTTTACCCATTCCCACACGTATTCACAAGTGGCATCGTCCAGTTCTGGAAAATTATTATCTATCAGCAGTGTACGTAGCTTTAGCTTCTCGCCGTCGGGTAAATCCATAAACCTAGAGTACAAGCAAAAGTATTCTTGGGTCTTGGCCAGACGTTTCGACAACGTAGTCTTTCCGGATCCAGGGTAACCGACAATTGCCGAGAATCGTTCGCTGGACTTTAGTAAGTTATCAAAGGAAACATTTCTATTGTGTTCCATCCCCTTCGGCTTTTCAGTTGACGGGGCATAGGTTTCATGTTCAGGGACTGCACCTCCCTCGAAGAAAGAAACTTCACTGTAATTTGGATGGACAACTGGAATATCTGCTGCTGAAACTTTGATTCCGGCTTGTAGCCTGATGTCGTCTTCACGACGTTCAAATTGCAACTGGCAAACTTTTTTAATGGCTTCTTTCATTTTCCGATCTGATGACCGAATAAATATCAATTTCAATCTCAACATGTTAATTTTTCAAGAAATTTAACTAAGCATTTATCAATTATTCAATTGGAATTGATAAATATATTGCTTGTGTACTTACTTTTTTTGCCTGGAAATAGTTTTCCTAAAAAGTAAAATCCAACAACATTAAAACAGTAAGATTAAAAGATTATCTTTGTAACTTATAAGTATGTTATTTACTAAATAGCTGATTGAAACTAAATGCTCCATCGAATTACCAACACTACGACGATATTTCTGATGTAATTTGGATTACAGTACATATATTTGATGAGATAAACACTTACTCAGGTTTGTCATGAGTCGAGATTTTTGTTTCATATTGGTAGCATTGCTGGTGGAAAACCCTCTTTCTTGACCTGGAAGAACTTTCCAGTATTAAAATCTATTTTACATCTTTTTTAACCTCAGCAATGCATACAAAAGAAAAACGAATATCATTAACTTAGTACGTTATCTAGTCAAATAAAAATCTTTTACCATTGAAAGGTGCTTTTATACTTGGAATTTCTTTGTTTGGTTCCATACGTGCTCTAGACGTTGATGGTTGATTGGATAACTGACTTCCTTGATCTGAAGTTGGTCAGTAGAACAGCATTTTAAAGAGGAAAAGCACAAAATAAACGCTTATGTGTTACATATAACAGTATTTTATATTTTTGAAATGTCTAATTGTCAGGAAATGTTAACAAAGTAATTGTGTTTTGTGAACCTACTTTATAAGCTTAATTATAAACGTTTTTTAATTTTGATAAACTTAAAATCACCAACAAATTTTTTAATAATTGAAATTAAATTAATTGCTTTATAGAAGATGCCAGTTGTATTAAGCAGGGTGTTGGTGTTTATGCTTACTGAGGAAGCAATACCTGTATTTAATGAAGCATTCAAAGATGGAGATGTTTCTGGGCTGGAATCTAACTGGCGTGACGTTCTTGGTAGATCAGAGTTGGCTGGTGTGTTTGCAGCTTGAGAGAACATTGCTTGCTTGGTTTGGATACCACTTGAGTTTTCTAATAAAACAATTTTGTTTTGACTGAATTACGATTATTTTCAGTGCAACAAAACAAGCAAACGAGTATTGTGGATAAAATTTTGCATTTAAACCATCATCATAATGCTTATTTTGATTCAATAAGGGTTTAGTTGTCTGAGCCGCAAGATTGAACTTTGTTGTACAAGTAACAACACCCTGGTAATGAAATCTTTAAGTTCTACGGTACAGCCTAATGGTAACAAATTTTACAGCCTAGTAATAATAATTTTTCATCATCACCAACTACAAAACAGAGTTAGATGTAATTTGATACGTTTTAAAGGAATTCACCTGGCACCTGAGCAATAGATCTGGATAAAGTTATTTCTATAAGTTAAATGATATTATTATTGTGACGAGATCTTACATATCATTTTGCTTTAAATATTGATGAACTCCATGTTTTGAAGTGAAATTATTACTGTTTTTTTTGGGAAAGCTTCAGTGTAGTTGGCGCCATTCAAGTAAAAATTCAAAAGATAGCTTCGATATTAATTATATGCTGCCAACAGTTGTTTAGTTGAAATATGAAAATGCGACTGTAGGCAATAAAAACGACAGGTCAACGTCTTGTAATTCACATTTTGTTCCCGTGTTAACAAATGAAGAAGCAATGACATTGTTCATTGATCTCTCTTGGTCACTGACTCACTTGTTTCTCCACTGCTACAGTTTGTGTTAATTTTAAATTCTCAATGTTTTTCGTTCTGTTTCCGCTTATAGGAATTACAGACAATGTGTTGCTAATGTTGGTTGACACACAGCCTAAGAAGTGATGTGTTATAGGTGTTATGAATTTCGTTTAACTAAACATAGGTTTTATTAGTTAACAAAACATGTTTAGTACCTAATAACTGCTTTATAGTATATAATCTAATCATTACCTGAAGAAGATACCTCAGTGTTCAAAGCATCGGTTTGATTGGTTAATTCTGAGATATCTGTTTTGGACTCAACATGTGGTTTTGCTTGGATTGGTTGCTTCGGATGGGTCACATCAGGTGGGTCTAGAAATTAAAAAATGAGCAAATATTACCAAAGAAACAACAGAAATATCTGAATTAAGATTAACATTGTACAATATAAAAAGAACTTATAAACAATAACAAATTCAGTTAATTTTTTACTGATAAAATCGTGGTCTTTTTATTTCAACTTATGAGTTTAATTACCAATTTCCTTGATAAGTTTGTCAAAGTTATCCTGAAATGATTCTTTGCTAAAATCGTAGTAGAGTTTTCCCGACACCAAAAGAGCTTTTGATAAAAATTGTAAAATTAAAAATAAAATCTGTGGTGAAAGCTGGCGATAAAAATCAATTCAGTAAAGAATATCGAAAGATAAAAAGAGAAAAAACACATAAACTTACATAAATTATTAGTTAAAGCAAGAGCAGAATATATAGCACTCTTAAAGTTAACATTCAATTGATTTATCACCACAAGCTTTCGTATACTTGAGTTTGCGTCTTCTGGTGTAGCAATTATGATTAATAATGAAAATAACAATACTAAATATAATGTTACCATTCAAACCTTAAGCAACATCCCATTTTGTGACATATAAGTCAATTTAAAAAAATCAACGAGTTATAGGCATTAAAATGCGTTGAAAACAACCAAGCACAGATTAAAGATATCACAAAATGCATACCTGGCCAGCCATCCATTTTATAATTGTCATGGGTGATAATGGGTATTATACGTTTTCTCTTGTCAGCAGCAAGTTTGCCTTCCCTTTTGCAGTTTTCACTGAGTTTATAACTTTCGGACAGAAACATGAGGACCAAGTAAGCGTTGTCAACAGCTTCATACATTTTGTCATAAATTTTTCCTTTCATCTCGTTTTTATCAATCCACACTTTGTAACCAGCGGCAGAGAGTTCATCGGATATCTGCAAAAGTGCGAAAAAATGAAACTAGATTGTTAAGTTAAGTTTGTGAGTAGCTAATTTGCAACTCTTCTGCTTTCGTAATCTTTCTAAAACCAACAAACGGTTTCGGTTATTAGCAATTTGCAAAATAAATCTAAGGTGAAAACGGAGTAGAGCATTTTATAACATCCACGTCATCTAAGTGATGGTTTTGCTGATATTTAGGGTATGTTTATGAAATAAAACTTTCTTCCTGACCCTAGCAGAAATATTTTAATTGAGAGTCATTTTTTGATAATAACACTGGTCAACAAAAATTTTGTTGCATTTCTACCAACACCTGTTCTTACCTATTTTGGGGGCGCTGAATCCGAATCTGACCTTATTTTTTTTCTGCAAGGTCTAGATTTTTTGCAAATCGAGATTTTTTATTTTTTTTTTACTAAATTCAAATTTTCTGAAAATTACATGATTTGTCAAATGAAGTTCTTGCTTATAGTCGAATAACCAACCTCAAAACAAAAATAGGTTCCCAGAAATTATTGTGTTACCACTAGCATTTGTATTTACAGACAATTAGGCACCAAATGTTTGAAAAAATGTAACAAAGAACATTTTTTCCGGTAAAATACATGTAATAAGCGATTTTTTTTTTGCAAAATGACATTGAAAAGAATGATGGCAATCCATTAACTTCTGCGTTTCTACTCTTTTTGAGTTTGCTGCTTTAATTTTTGATAAAGCAGGGAAAGTGTAAAGAAGATGATGAAAGGAAACGACTCGTTGTGAGGATTTAGAGCTTTAACAAACTGTGTAATGAGACCTAGTTTGATGTGCAGGGGCGGAAAAACAATTTTGTCTCTGCTTACGATTGGGTTGTGTGTTACATTAAGCATGCCAACTTGAAATGTTTCACGTAAGGGCCACTCCTTCTGTGTCCAATGTTTTTCACATGCTCTGCTGTCCCACATGCATAGAGAACATAGAAATTTAGTGTATCCTTTTTTCTGACCTAGCAGAAAACTAACCATTTTGAGGTTAACACAAATGATCCTGTTGTGCTCATGTTATCTAAGCAAATCCATAACAATTCTGATGTCATCATGCCGTTCCTTTAAGACAGTGGAGTGACCAACTGGAACAGCTTCATAAAAATTTCCATTGTGTAAAAGGACACACTTGAGGCTGCGCTTGGAACTGTCCAAAAACAATCGCCATTGTTCTGGATTATACGAGGAGATACCCAATTGTTCGAGAAGACCAGGTATATCGTTGCAATATACCAGCTTATTTTCCTCTGAAAAATAGGGAAGAAAGAGTTCTTCTCTTTTTCGAAAAAAAGAAACCTTTACAGATTGAACTAGAACCTGTTTTTCCTTGAGTCTGGAGGCTAAGAGCTGAGCTTCTTGCTTGGACAAATCTAAATCACGTACTAAGTCATTCAGTTCTGATTGATTAAACGGCTGAACAGCTACTCTGGTTTCACCAGAAGAGTGTTCAAATTCTGTATCTGTTCTTTTATACTCCATTTCCACTACCTCTTCCCTTTCCGATTCAGTTTCCTCATCTTCAGAAAATGTAAAACCACTAAAGACTGGAGGAGGGAATCTATCAGAGTGCGGAACAGGTCGTATAGCTGATGGTATGCTGGGATAAGAATGCATTAGTCGGCTCTTCCTGCCAACACCTTTCATATTTACCATGCAAAAGTAGCAGTCAGTCGTGTGATCTTGGGGTTCACGCCACACCATTGGAATGCAAAAAGGCAGACTCTTCCGCTTTCCTTTTGTTCAGTCTCTGAGCATTTCTTCGCAGTCATGGCACACAATATGTGGAGACCATTTCTTATCTTGATCGCCAAGATGGATGCCAAAGTAAGCTCTGTAGGTAGGCTTCACGAACGATGTTATATTTCATCTTTGACGAAAAAAGCGTGTACACAGTTACACACCACTGATATAACAAAATAAATCAGGTTTATTTTTGCATTTACGAGTGTAAAATAGAGCTTATAACCTATCCTACAGCATCTATCCGCAATACCTCACTATAATCAAACTGCTTAGCTTCTTTAAACGCCCTTAAACAGCAGTAGGCTACAACTTAAAAGAGCTGAAAGCTTCTATCTGAAACACTGGTACTGTACCATACAGACAGCTCACACTAAATATGAGCTAGAAATGAAAAAATTTAAATTTTCGAATGCATAAAGAAAATGATTGCAGATTTGATATCAGCATCCCAAAATTGTGTAGACTCAGTTAAAAAATCTCATGCAACAAAAAAAAAATTTGTTGACCAGTGATTAATTCTATTAACATTTCGTGTACTTCGTTAAAACATGTATACTGAGAATATAAAATCTATTTACAAACCTTATGAACGAGATCCTTTGAATCATTCCAGTTATAACTGATCATTATATGCTGGTTGCCTTTGTTGTCATCCTGGTGTTGATTGGCCCCAGGTCCACAAGGTGAATTTGTTGCTTGTGGATTATTAGGTTCTGCAAGAAGATGTAATATTTAAACAAAGATGCATCGCTCTTGCGCCGCTGTTGGAGAATAGAAACACGAAGCAATTAGTTAGAGGGCGACACAAGTAAAATAGTTCAGGAACTGATTAGCTTTTAACTCGCACGAAATATATGAGTTGAAGCATCTATCAATAATCACAACAAAGAACTTTGCAATAACTGAAATCTAACTCCAACCAAATGGTATAATATCACACACATTTCCACCGACATGGCATGATTTTGCACGATATCTGATAATCAAACATTATTGAGATATAATTAAACCTATGAATTATGTTGAATACAATGTTTTGTAGCAGAAATAAATAATTTTGAACCAAATTTAACGTTTGAAAGTGTGCTTTAGTCACCAGGTGAAGATAAAATTTGTTTAGATTTTTTTAACGTAAACTAATCTTTTTTCTAGGTTATTCTTAACTTTTTTTTTAATTTCATTTAAAACATTTTTTCCTGTTTACAATATTTGAAAAAAACAAATTCACACAAAACTTTGGCAGAGTTTGATTTGAGTGAGATTATTAAATCTACGTATAGGTTAAACTCGAGTAACATTTTTAAACCGATGTATAAATAAAACTTTAAAAAGGTGCAATGTTGCACACTTCCAAAACATACCTGCAGATGAGGTCGTTGGTAGATTGGCGATTGAGGGGCTGGTACTTGGTGCTGAAGTTTGTGAAGTTGATGCTGAAATTGGTTGTTTAGGTTGCGTAAAACCGGTTTGCTCTAAGATATGAACACATTGTATAAAACATGAAGCTTTAGTTGAAAGCAACAAATAATAACTTGCAAATAAAACTTCATATAATTTTAAACCGTTGATTTTAGCATCTTCAGGAAAATTTGCAAATATATCAGATGTTGCCAAGATGGACAATTACAAGCCAAAACAAACGCACCACACAATAATGATGACTGTAACAATGGTATAGGCGTCTCAGATCATTTAGCAAATTGCTTCTTACACAATGTTTGCGAATGTTGATTGAGGTATTATTCATCAACAACCACGTTGCATTTTAACATAGGCCTACGCTTGAAAGTTATGCCCCACATCCCCACAAAACAGAATTCACAGAATCACAGATGTGTAAAATCCAATCATGTCCCAAACAACAGCAAGGACTTTTACTTTGAGTTAATAAATAAGCAAACATGATTAAATTAACTTACCTAATACACAACTCGTTTTCTTTTCTCCACGACATATTGTTGGTTGTTTGTCGACGTTTCCAAAAGCTGCAATAAAACAGATATTAAAATTGTCTAAATTCAAATTATTGAAACCAGTTTAATGAAGATAGATATAAGCACAATGAATGTTTGCAAAAGTAAAATAAATACAAAAACATTAAACTTTATTTTAAAGATAATATTTAATTGTACATTATTGCAGTTTCTAAAAACATAAGTGATACATTTTAAATAAATTCAAACAGAAATTGAACGTATCGAAGATACACCTTGTGTTTCGGATTTTAATTAACTGTAGAATTTGTAACCTTTTTTAAACAAAACATGATTAATACATACAGTATTCACTGTTTTTTGTCTATAATCTAATCATTACTTGTAGAAGGTATCTCAGTGTTCAAAGCATTGGATTGATTGGTCACTTCTGAGATGTCTGTGTGGGGCTCGACCTGTGGATTTGCTTCGATCGGTTGCTTTGGATGGGTCACATCAGGTGGATCTAGAAATGAAAATGTCAACAAACACTACCAACCGTACAAATGAAATAACTAACATATGAAATAGAAAGACAAATAATAATCTAAACAAACAGTCCGCAGGTTGGCAGATAATACAAAAGCGGCATATTTGGATCAGATTTTAAACAAACGTTAAAACATCGAATATGCACCTTGTGTTTGGGTGTTTAATTGAGGAGGATCAAAGGGATTATTTGCCGACTCCTGCTGCTCAGTGCTTGGTGCAGATCTTTTTGCAGAATCTTAGTAAAAATATGGTAAGCTCAATGAGAAAGAAAAACAATGTGAAACCATAAAGAAACACAATAAGAATTTTACAAGGAAAAATTGCACGGTATTATAATGTTTACCTAAAAGATTTGTTTGTTTAACTTTAACTCGTGTTGGTGTTATATTTTTAGAATCCCTGATGTCCATTTGACTATATTCTCTGTTGTCTTGGTATCGTCTTTCATCGCGGAGATTAAATTGAGGAGCATTGATGATCATAACTGATCCTGTGTATCGCAGTTAAAAGCAAAGACAGTCATTTGTAAAAAAAAAACAGTAAAGTTATTAAAAAAGAAAATCATATTAGAAAAAATATAAATAGTAAACACACTCTACCCTAAATATTTAACGACAATTGCGTGCCTACTTATTCAGCAAATTAGTTTTAATAAAACTTACTCGCTCTGCTTTCAGCCATTTTGCTTGCAAGCTCAATCAATCCTGGATCGATTCTACTTACAACACCCTGAGAAGCTTCAGCATTTTCCATTGTTTGCAAGACTTGATTTCCTGCATCTGCAGAATCTGGATCTCAAGCAAAGGAAAAATAAAACAAAATTCTTTTTTCATCCAATTTAAAGGAAAACATCAAAGGTTCCTATTATTAATTACAGCAAAGTACAAAAACTTAATCATTTTAATTTCAGATTACTCACCATGAGGCATCCCTGCTTGCATTGCAACAGCACGTGATGTTCCAGGTTGTTCATCACTTTCACCTGATGAGCTCTCTTCGTTGTTATCAGGTTGTACAAGTTGAGGTTTATCTTCGGTCAATTTTTGATCTTCTGGCTTCGACATACTTCAACGTTGCAGTAATTATCTTAGCTTATGTTTTATACCTGTTCAAAATTGTTGACGACGTAAAAGTTGTCCAAAAAATAAAAAAGACGTAAGCAGGATGTTTACGAAAAGAAATTAACTGGAAAGTGTAAACTGTTGTAGTAGAAGTCCAGATCACATTGTTTTACACATCCTGACTCAGGATGGCCTTCTACAGTATCTGCCAGAATTGAATTCCAGAACTGTTTTTTGTTCAAGCCGGAATTCCTGGAGCAGCCTGGTTGTCGTTGCCTGGCAGCCGTCAGAGTTCTTAAAGCAGTGTTGTTTCCAGCCGAAAATTTTGGAGCAGCTTCATGCCCGCCTAAGTTGTGTTCCGGTGAAGCCTCGTTTCCGCCAAAGCTCCAAACCATTTCGGAGCGATTTCTTTGCCGCCAGAATCCCCGAGCCGCCTCGTTGCTGCCGGGAGTCCAGATCCGAGAAACAAAGAAACAACTAAAATCGGCATTTTTGCGCTGAAAAGGGGAAAGTGTCCTGGGTGAGAAAAGCCATGAGCGCCGAGCTTGTTTGCTTACGTTGATATATGGCGGGTTATCTGCTGGATACTTTATTGCGTCTTGGCACCGTATCACGCTGAGCAAACAACGCTTGCCGATAACTCGGCAATATAACTTACACTTTTTCATTGCTTTTCGTGTTCAGTAAAAACATAGAATATAATTTTTATCTCTTCAGTTAATACGACATCTTATTTTGCAACCACTGCATTTAAAATATCATTTACTTTAAGTGAATCAAAAGTCATCATTGTATTTCGATCACCGCTAGGTGGAGAGATGGAGCAATGACACAAACTTTTGAATTTGTCAGCCAAGCCCGTCAAACTAGCAACAAAGCCTGGTGTCCGTAGAAACCGTGAGTTTTGTGACTAATCTTTCATCTTGCGTTTGTTGCTGTTCCTGGATGCCCTCGGTCATGATTCGAGATAAAAAATCGAAGGCAAAGACAAGAGTATCAATAAACTTTGATTCATCATTCATCCTAGGCTACCAACAGCATTGAGCTTTCCCACGAGCTGCGATTATATTTAGTCCAACTTGTTCAATTGCCCAATCAAAGTGCGCGGGATTTTGTTTAATGCTAAAAGCGCTCAGCGATAGTTGTTATCTCAAGAAGATATAGGTTGAAAACAAGAAATGGCTGAATCTTATTGTTGCTGGTGTTTGCGCAGACATTTGACACGATCAATCAATCATATGCCTGTTAAAACTAATACTGGGTACTTTGCGACATCGTATGGCTTTGTACGCATGTTAGATGATTTTCGCATCTTTCCAGGTTTTGTTTGATGTGTCAAGTTCCCGAGCTTTGCGCTGTGCGCTGTATCCAAGAGTTCACCTTCACACGCCGCCGTGTATTTCACTTTGATCGCATAATTGCCACAAGCAGGTCTCCCGTTACACTGATGATCCTGCCAACGATGCAAGTAATATTGTCATCATACCGAGCTTTTGCCAACCATGCAAGCTCTTATTTTCTACCCACAATGCAATACCGCAGGCAAGCTGCTACACGACCAAGGACTGCATCACACGGCATCTGAATCGATTATTTTTAGTTCATAGATTTATGGCAATTGTGCTAACTCGAAAGGTTACTAGATCAATGGATCGATGCCGAAAGCATCTCGACAGGAAACACAGGACAGAGACGGCAATAGTCTGGTCGGAGACACTGACACACTCGCAACTGCGCTCGCAGCTAGGTCTCCCAGCTCATGACGGCGCTGAGTGCTTTGACAAGTTATTGCGTCTAAGTACACAGAGCTTCGAGGAGCGCACAGACAACACAGACATGTTAACATACGATTTATTGCTCCTTCACTTAAAACCTTCCCAGCTTATGCGGTGATATTTGTGCGTCATTGGTGAGAAAACCTCACACCTACAGCTGAAGGAATGGTTAAAGCTCAATTTATTGAAAAGTTGACGTCGCACTTTTCAACTCGTTCATTAGAAACCTTCGCGAACACGGTGGCAGGCCGATGTCATTTTGATTGGTTGATTGATTGGTCGATGACATTGTGGAGATCGTTTCAACATTTCACGAAGCGTATGCTCGAACATATCACATTGACAATGAACCACGCGCGACATTGCCAGCGCATTCAGAAGATAATTTCGTCACCAGCCACACTGATTTCACTGATTCTATATTCACAGTAAATCGTGTTATGGAGAACACGCAGCAAAGTGTCGTAATAGCTCCAACAATTACCAAGTTAAAGAAATAATTACAGAGGGTCAGGTAATCAAAATTAGTTGGAAAATGAATGACTATCACAATCGAGGCCGAGGCCGAGGAAACTACAACTCGCAGAGGACATCAGTGTAACAGAAGACCGGGGAAGAGTAGCCGCAAAAACAGAGCATCAGGCGAAGAGAATGAATTTTACTATCACGCCAGCTTCGGTGCAAACGCGCGCAAATGTGAGAGAACGTGCAAACACGGGTCCAATTTGTCAGAGCAGGGAAACTAACAGAGTTGTTATCAAAAGCATCACGTGACATCCACAAACCGACTCGTGATAACTCTCTGTTGACTTGTTACGATGCCACGTCATCATATTCGCTCTGTGATTGACAGCGGTGGTGCTGTTAGCATAGTCAAGGTCGACCATACAACGCCGAAGCGCAAACCGTCAGCTATCAAGTTCCCGCAAACGAGACAGAAATTTCTACTTTTTCTTAAACAGTACAGTATTTAGATCTCCATCTAGGCTTCCAAATTTAATTCTGTTGCAGTGGATGGTCAGACGACGATTTTAGGCATATGATGTCCTAACTTATTTTCAATTAGTCCTTTAACCAACACAGCGAAACCTGTGCTATTGGGTCCAACACACGGCAATTTACGCGAAGGGGACGCAAGTCCAAATTTTACACATTTCTTGGTTGGAACTGAACCGCCCGGATACACATCAAAAGATGTTAACTGAGTTTCCGGCATTGACAACTTGTCTGCAGAAGATTCCCGATGACGTAATATCCTGCACAGTGCATCGCATTATGTACTCAGGCGAGCTGTTTACGTGTAACACAAAGTCAGTATCAGCAGTAAAGCAAATATTAATCGACCAAGAAGTAAAAAGCTGCTAGACGATGACATCACTTGATATGATATAATACGTGATACGATATGACATATGTGATACGATATGACATCGTTATTGAAAAACAGAACTTATTGTTTTTGCAATGATATTTGTCCTTTAAACAAATGTATTCTCACGCTTAATTCACAATTGCCAGTCTATTTATGCGCATATAACTCGAATGGCAAGAAATTGTTTTCCACTCTTGGTATAACAAGAGCTCATTACAATGTGATAGCATAGAACCTAGAGGCAGAATCAAAACCGCCTTTTCTATACAAACGGCAAATCATTTACGCTTGTGCAAATATTTGCTTTGGCTCGGAAAATAATCCACGAACGTTTAATTTGCTGATGAGTAAATTGCTTGAACTATTTGAGTCATTTTGAGCGTTTGAATGTGCTAAACGACAACGGTTTATCACTAAAATGAACGAATGCTGACAAATGTAAGCAAAGTCAAAATTAACCTTCCTTGGATATTTGATAAATGGTGTCGGTGTCAAAGCATCAGATCTATAACATGGATTTAAAACGTCACTTTGACGCTTTTACGTTTTAGCGCAAAGCCAGAATGGACAAGGCACGCGCTAAAGGCTTATGAGGTCGGTATTTCACTCGATGTTTTAAATTTATCTTGTCACGTGACACAGGGACATTGCCAAACAGACGTTACTTTGTCCACTATATGGTGAATTACAAATAATAATCACCGTCCAACAGTAAAGTTATTGGGTCTACAAAGCTTTTTATTACATTTTAACGAAACATCTCTATACTGCCTATAGGAAACCGATCTGTGGTATTCATGGTGTTCGGTACATTCATGGGCAACTTGACCTAGGCGACCTACGTCATGTCATGGAGACAACCTCCATTGCGATAATGGAGGCTCGTTTTTCCGATTTAATAATTGTGCTAATGTCGGACGCTTATCTTGTAAACGTTCGACGCCGGGCACCAACTTAACGGCGCGATATCGAGTTTCGAAACAGAAAAAAGCGACCAACTGCTAGAACTCGTCAGTGAACTAACGAACAGCATCGGTCGCCAGTTGACAAAATTACTCGGCGTCTTTTCCGACGGGATGTAACAATCTCGCCCTCGGTGGCACTGACAGCGTCACTCGGTAAACCCGCTTACGGTACGTGATTGAACGACGCTATTTTCCACGCTGCAAGTGACGCAACATGCGCGATCTTCCCTTCGTTAGAATATAAAGCGATATCAGTTCACGCTCGCTTGTAGTGTGTGACCCTTACAGCAGCAAAAAGACAATTGAACAAACACTTCATTGCGTCTCCGTACACGAAGACATAAATATCTCTGATAACTCTCAGACCGAGCGCAATTTATGATTCAAAATCGTCGACAAACACATGTTTCACGAAATGTATTTACTGACACGAGGATACTTTGACGTCGGCAAACTATACCCTCACGCTACTAGTGCAAAGGTTTAAACAGCCTAAAGAGTGCACTGGACTGTTCCAACAGACTCAAAACGCTGGAAGTTCGTTCAGCGACTTAGACACATTATTAGGTAACCTGTCTAAAAACAAACATCAACATCGATAACCATCGATAACCAAGAAATTAAAACAGTGTTATATGGTAGGTTGACAGTTACAGCGCCAGAAACGACGCAATGCACCACTCGATTGGTGGCGATCGGTGTTAACAACCACTACCACAACCACCACCCCGGAGTGAATCCAGTGAATCCCGAGAGACCGGGCTCGTTGCCCAAGAGATCAACGACATTAACAACTTTGCTACATTCGCACACACACACACGCGAGAGACGAGAATTGAGCGATGATGCGGTCTACAACGGACACGACCTCAGGAGACTTCCAACTCCTGAAGCTGCGGGAATTGTGCCACGGAGCCGATCGGTGCCTCTGACAACCAATCAGCAGCTCGCCCCTCCGCCGTGGCGAACCAATATTCGCGGCAAGAAGATGCAGCAGAGGGCTGGGGACGCAAACAACGACAACCAGTCACAAACGCCGTACAAGGTGGTCATAGAAGAGAGATAGAAGAAGAAGAGAGATTTTCATAAGAAGCATAGAAGAGAGATTTTCCAAAAGCGCGAGTTGGTGATGACGCAGTGACGGTATCGAACTCGGGTATTTCCCAAATAGAAAGCCCGACAACGTTTATTGTTGTTTTCTTAATAAACGGTTTGGAACAATGGCATCTTGTACTTTGGTTGTGTGTGAACGTAAAACAGGAATTTCCTAATAATCTCGATACTTCCTTTTATATTCATATTTGTAGCTTATAGGTCAATTA
This sequence comes from Clavelina lepadiformis, assembly GCF_947623445.1. Classification (NCBI taxonomy): domain Eukaryota; kingdom Metazoa; phylum Chordata; class Ascidiacea; order Aplousobranchia; family Clavelinidae; genus Clavelina; species Clavelina lepadiformis. The sequence continues at coordinate 2,822,780 of NC_135243.1, forward strand.
ATCCGTCAACTTATTACTGTACTGAGTAGTGTGGTATCAAGCTGTAACTGATAGTGATATGTTACGCCCTGAATAAAAATCTCTCAGCGTCGTTACTGTGAGTTGACCCGGAGACCGGTAAGGCAGCTCAGCTATTAATGTGGCAGGTTAATTAATTAATAGAGATTAAGTCCAAGGATAAAAGAATGCTATATAATTGTGTCACAAACCCATACAATGAAAATAAAAAATTGTTAAAATGACTGCTATAACAACATAAGATATGACATCCCCAAACTACATTAATAAAATTTTTTATAAATGTTTGCTACTCTTGTGAATGACTCGAGATCCAAGAGATGCAAGTTTTTGTGTCGAGAATTATCCGGTCCGTGAAACCAGGTTTAAGTTTACGTTGAACAGCGACACCCTTGGCCGTGAGTGACTTTATACAGCAAAGTATTGTCACACTACTGCCACCAGCCGGTCGTTTTAAAGCCGCATTTATTTACTCCACTCAGATACCGACGAACCCCGAAAACACGTTCAACGATTATATTTTCTAAAGACGCCAAACCAAGTGACAAAAATAGACAAGAACGAACATTAAAAGGTACTTATTGGTGAGAGGGCGCCCATGAATGTTAAACTACGTGAGCAGCAGCACATTTTATACTTTGGGTACATTCCACGATGAAATGGTGACATAATTTTGAACAGAATACACTGCGCACCGGAAAATCTTGTTTTGTTATTCATTGTAAAAGAGTTAAAAGTACCATGCAGCCGTAGATACCAAAGTACCGTGAAAAGATGAACAAGCAACACTTCCTGATAAATCGACACAGTATTTAAACATAAAGGAAATATTTTATCATTAAACCTGAGATTTCAAACAATGGCTGCTGATAAGGGCGAGCGATGTCACGTGAGTGTTTGCGTAACAGAAGTTGATTTAATTCGGGTCTAGCGCAGGTAGCACTCGATGATTGTATTACGTCAGAAATCTTTATCAATTATAAAATGCTAAAGTCCCCAAATAAGCGGATGCATTTTGTAAAGACAAAATTAAAACAACTAACTGAAAGGTCCAAGAAAGGACAGCGCTTCACCAAAATATTTCTTGTTAACTCAGCACGTATTTTTCAATTTAGCCATTTTTATAAAAGTGAACAGCAAATTACGGAGCAATTGCTTGCAATAGAATAGAAGTTTTCACGAGGCCGCTATAACACACCGATGTTGCTCTTATTTTGAAGTGAAACCGAAGATTCAATGTCGTTTAAAGTTTTCTCAGCTTCTGACATGTTGCTCCACCACGTTTGCTGTGATCAAGCTCGGGCGAACAATCTTTGTCATTTATGTTTCCATGAACGGAAACCGCTAGACGGAGGGACGGAGCAACGATGTGTCACGGCATTTTTTTATACACCTGCGTATAGAACGTGTACATTTTATATTGTATCACCCAATTTGTAAGACACGTGTTCACGATGTGAGTTGTTACCTTTACCAGACCCACTGCATTTTAGTTGTACTCCATTTGTAAGTCATTTACTTATGGCGCACAATGCTCATTTGCTCCACTCTTATGGGTTAGTTTTAGTCCAATGCGTTGACGTCAAGGTCTCTTTTTATTCTCGTTGTGCATTGTTTCATCACTATGTATGCTCGTCGGTATTTTATTGCTGCTCTCGCACTGCGGCGCTTCTTCATCTTTCATCCGTGCATAGTTGTTTTTAGTCGATTTCTCATGCTGCCTTACTCCGCTACCTTAGGACCTCATTGGTAATTTGCTCTCCGCGCTTATTTTCTCTGTGACAGAGATGGAATCTGTGTTGCTTAGTGCTCGTGGCAACAATTAACAATTGTCAACTCGGCGGCAGATTTCATTCCACGTTGTGGTTTTCACTGAAGGAATAAACGAAGTGTTGTATCTCCGGTCTTACATGATTGACCGTGAATTGTTGAGACGAACCTGAGAGGATTACACCGATGGTCGGCGGACAGTTGGAAAATGAGTTTTTCAAGTGCGTGAGTTTCAATCACTCACTGGAGCTTGCTGTAGTAGCAAATGCAGCTTGGTGATGATTGCGGAAGCCATCAGTTGTTTAACCTACGTTAAAATCTTTTGTATGTGATATATCGACCGAACGCGATTCAAGGAAAAAAAACTCGCGGATGCAAACAATTTATACAGATTCACATTATTACGCGCTTGTTTAAAAGCGAAACTGAAATGTTGGTTGAGGTTCACCAGGCAAAGGATTTAAATTGCTCTTGTAAAGGTCAAATTCAACCAATAAAACCACTCAACGTTATTTCTTCGACAGTCAATTCCGAAAACGAGAATCATAGACATCAAAAACATCAATTGAGTAAGGACGTGAAGTGAAGTGAAATAATGTGTTTATTTTCGTTGCGGAACTTAGTAACTTTTGAAATACTAACAATACAAACATCGAGTGCTACCTGCGCTAGACCCTAAATAGATCACTTCTGTTACGCAAACACTCACGTGATATCGCTCGCCCTTATCAGCAGCCATTGTTTGAAATTGAAATTTTAATGAGCAAAGTTCGTTATTCCGCAAATAAGCGGATAACTTAAAGTGCACTAAGTTGAAGCTTGATCTCACAAACTTGTTTTGCAAAATAGGGAAAGTGGGACATTTAACGATTATTGTTAATTAGTCGAACACCAGATTCTTTGAACGTTTTTCAGGTTTAACCATTAATACATTGTGACACAACAAAAGTACTAATTCTGACTTTAACAATAACATTTGAGCGCTTAAAAGAAATCACCAAGGAATTGAAAGCTATACCTCGATGCATGCAGATAAATTAATTCAGCGCCGCAGTTTATTGGAACCTCCAAGTATTAAAAACACGTGATTCGACTTGCACTTGCACAAAAACTACAGCTTGGTATCAGCTACCATCGATGAGAAATCATCAGTCAATTATATTTTACATATAAATATATAAGGTATAAGTATAGGTATACATACATATATATTTAATTGTTTACTTACTGGAATAGTTTTGAAACTTAAGCTTTTTTATCGGTCTCTGGAGATCTGCCGGGATAATTTGCAACTTAAACGCGAAAAGAGGAAACATCTTTGAGCCATGGGTTTCAATTTTTTAACAATCTTAACCCACAACAACAAATGATAACAAGTGACAACAAGTGATAACAAATGATAAAGGCTTGACTCAGGTTTCTCTAAATTTATATAGATTTTAGGCAACAAAGGAATTGCTTCGAAAACAAAACTGGAACTAAACTGTTTGTATTAGCTATGAACACTGTTGTTGCCTGTTGATGGGAACTTATGTTGGTTCTTTAGTGGTGATTCGGTTGTAGGCAAAGGCAAATGTTTTAACTATAGACTTTGCTAAAACGGTGCCTTCGAGTTACGATTTGTCAACTGAAGGCGATTGTTTGTTATTTTTTATCTAACAAAATACATGGACGTTATAATTTGCAAGAGGAGAGGTGCGCACCACGTCCATATGAATGATGCACACTCACCATAGCTCCCCTGCATGATGTGAGGGATAATTTATATCGATAGGCAATATGGTTGCACTTGTGCATTGCTTGTGACACGTACCATATGGTCATGACGCATAGGTTAAGAAATACTGACGTAGAAGTATACAAGACATGCACGAAAGCAAACCGTCATGTTTAACTTAAATTATAATTATTAGCATGACGTCACATCAACTCATCTTGATTTTTATTTGAAACGAGCCACGAATGTCAAAGCAAATTTACTCGCGTTAATTCGTCGCAAAAATTTCCCAGAAATTGCGCCGCGGTTTCTTGGTTAAACAAAAACGTTGCACAAGCAAAGCTTTCTGCTAACTCGACAAAGAAATTAAAACAAAGAATATAATCAATGATCAACTAAGCGGGGACAAGTCATTTTTAGTTATTCATTAAGAAGTTGGTCGACCTTTGTAATGGGCGCTACCATGTGCGTCATCACTAAGCAGCCAGTAGGCTTGTGACATGCCGAAGCTTATAAAAACTTTTAATAATGAAAAAAAAAATTATTTACGAAAACCAGAAGGGAAACTTTTCTTTCATTATCTTAAATAGTACTAACCACTCGATGCATTCAAGTTCAAAAGCGCCATTGGCAAATTTTGCACTATCCAGCCCATACTTTGCAGAGAAATTAAAACGGGTTGTTAAATATTTAATGTTTGAATTGTTTTTCGTTCTTGCGTGGTCTGGGCCATGCTTGACGCGATAATAGATGATTTAGTTTGATCTAAATCTCCTTGGTAGAGAGCATCTGTGTCGTAATAATGCAGCCTTTGATACTTTACTGATACTGTAGCTTGATAATTTGAACCGTAAAAATCAAATAAAATATGTGCGATGATCGGAACTTGCACAAAAGCCAACTCGTTGTAACCCGGGCTGGAACGATAAGGAATCATGTCATGGTCGGGTTTAAGTCGTGCAAAGACTTTCCTCAGTCCAAGGATAAAAATTGTGATGTCATACCAGTTAAAATTTGCGCTAACCCTTGTACAGGGAATTATGATATCGCTTGGAGTTTGTTGTTGTGCTACACAGAGACGATAGGAAAGTTAATCGCCGTAAGACTATTTGCATGTTGCAAGATTTGATGTGAGTCAAATCGTGAGACATCTTATATGAGGGGCGCCATGTGTCGGATAGGTCGCTACTTCTATAAACTTGCTTCACAACTACGAGTTCAAGTACACAGCGATGGCGAAACCTTGTCCAATGCTGCTGGACCAAGATTAGGTTTATTTGTAAAATTCGAGACTCGACTATAGCTTTAGGTCTGCCATGTTTTTAACAGATTTGGTTTTTAAAAGTGAGGGAACCTGGCCCTCAAGTATAAAAAACGGAGGCCTAGGCCACTACAGCCCTTTTGTCACAAAGGGCCCATTCAACCCCTTTGTTCCCACCATCTATGACTTTACTAAAACCATTTCATACACATGACAGTTCTAACTAACAGGACACAATGAAATTTAACCAATGTTATATAACTAAATATCTAAACCACTATGCATAATACAACTAAAATGTAAGCAATTATTTAATGCTAACTAAGCAATTAATAAATTAAACAGACAGTCGTTGTAATAGTTTAAAGAGTTTCAGGATTTTACTGAAGGAAACGGATGACATGTTATCGTGTACACATTACGTCATTTTTCTGACTAAAAAATTAGTTTACCGACCTTCATTCACAAGCTTAAGAATAACCTCATCTCAGCAACAGCACGCGCTTTGGTGAATCTTGAAGAATTTACTCAAAGTTACAATTACAATAGTTAATTACTGCACACACCTTGCCAGCTTCGACAGTTTTTTAATTTATGTTGAATGCAGATTTTTACAGGAACGATTTTTACAGGCTTTTTATAACGGAAACCTTGAATACATCATCAAATCATTACAACATTATTACATCAAACTGTTGCTTAACTGAAACACGTTCATTGCCACTTAATTAGCTAAATACCGACTGACAGTTGCCAGAAGCCAACTAAATTAACCCCACACCTCATGCAGTCTAGCTTATATAGAGGAGCAGACTTCTTCTTCTCGCTGGAAATCATTAGTTTTGACTCACTGCTGCCACCAACTGGTATCAGGTTATGTTGAAACATGTGGTTTAGTAATTTTACATCTAACAATTCACAGTGACCTAACTGGAATAATGGCGGTTGGAATTTACACACAAGACTTGTGGATAGTTAGGACTTTTAACAAAATGTAAAAACTTTATTGAATGAATTCATTGTAAATTATTTGATATTTTTAAGGTATCTGGAATTACATTTTTCTTTTGACTTGTTTCTTTACTAAGCAGAAAGTTAAATTTGTTAGCTTAATTCTTTGCATTTGTTTTCACTACGACTATGATAACTATGTCTCTAGCTACAAGTCGTCCTTCGTTATTCAGTTCCACAAATTTCACAATCAATCTACGTCATCAATCATTGAAACGGAGTTGTCTATAGCTCCCCTGAAAAGCAGCTTACTGGAAAAATTCATGCAGTGAAAAACTGAAAATCACGAAATTTTACTCCATTCCATTACAAGTTGAAACATCACCATTTTGGTTGATTGGTGCTTAAAGTACTTTACATAAATTGAAGATGATTTAAAATCAGTTAGCAATGTTATACGTTGACAAAATCTATTGGCAGTAACAGTTACGTAATGCTTCATGACGCGAATATGAACAACAACGAGAATCGTCCCGTTGAAAAGTCATCTCGCATAAACTGGAATGCCTAAAAACCCCAGATTCCAATTTTCAACCTGGGATCGAACAAATATCATAGTTACGTCATAATTGCAACTTTCTTCGGTTAAGATCATTGCCAGGAAGTGTAAATTTATCACATGTCTGTTCGCAAATGATGCCATAAAGCAACAAAATTACTTCAGAAAACAAAAGTTGGCGACGATGTAGGAGGATTGTAATTTTATAAGATGTCGATGTGATCTACTTTTAAATATATGTTTTGTATCAGAATTGCAGTTTTAATATTTGCTGAGGTCAAAGTCATAAAATAACGAAGGACAAATAAAATCGAAAGGCCACACACTTCAATATAGAAGCCTCTTTGGCTAAGTTACTGTAAATGATTCACAAATTTTGTTTTAAAAACGCTTTTATAACATTTGACATTCATAACGTCATATTTACGTTTACTTGCTGCTGGTAGGCGACACCGGACAACTCGGACAACCGCTTTATTCGGCCAAAATGCTCGAGAACGGAACAAAAGTAAAAATTGAAGGTGAAAAACTCCTGTTAATTCGGACACAGGTTTGCAATTCCTATCGTTAGGTTATGACAAAATAAACTTCGTTCGTTTTAACACAAGATGCAGTTGCATTATGAGTGATTATGGTGAAACAATGACGATCGATGCAGTAACAATCGACAATGAACTCATATAAGGCCGTGCCAGCTTCATAGTCGCTTTTACCTCGTCACAATTGCGTCCATCTTGTAGAACAGAATGGTACAGAAAAGTTTAGCAAAAAAAGTGAACGAAGAAAAAAATTAAGACGCTTGCTTCACAGTTGGGCAGTTAGCTGCGTTGGTGGGGATATCAAAAAGTGCGTATATGTGTGTGTTACACAGTAATATACAGTATTTGTTAAATCGTTTGGTATCGAAATACTGTACAATACAACTAACCTGAAGGTATAACTCTTGTGCGTTTTATGCGATCAGTGCCAATTACTGCAGTATAGCGCAGCTGCAATTCATCTATTACGCAACAGTACAGTATTTTAAATGCGTTGTTTGCCTTTACACATGACCATGAAACGAGCAACTGATTTTCCGCTTAATTCGGACAAAGCTGTTTCTCCGCTTAATTCGGCCAAAAGTGAGCGGAACCAAAGTGTCCAATTAAGCGGAGTCGACTGTACAACGTACACATAAAAGCTAGGAATAATCGTAGCGCCAACACGCGAGGTAGAAATAAAGGCAACCGGATCGGTTATTGATACGTGGGGACGGTCAATGAGGTCATAAAATTGCGTAAATGTGTGGTCAGACGAGTAGTTGTGAGACGGGACCTTGGGTAGATACAAACTTGTCCTAAAACATATTTGTATCTTGTAGGCCGTGTATAATCAGTATCTGCTGTAAGTTGAGAATGCGATCTCTCCAATGCTGGGCTGCAAGGTCACTCACAAGTAGTCGAGAAGCTTCAACAACACGCATCAGGCCGCATGGAGCTGGATTTTGTGTTTGGCTGGTGTTGGAATAAGCTGCATTTCGCTTTCAGTGAATTATCTCGCAAAATTGTTTTAAAATTAAAACTTGTAGAAGCAGTGCTGAGGCTGATGCACGTGACAAGGTTTGAAAGGGCGACAGCCAATAATACGACCAGATGTCATTTGAAACTACACCGCGGTTATTTTGCGAGGGACGAAAAAAATATTGTCTACGAGTGCATCAAAATGTGGCTTAAAAACGTAAAGTTTTGACAAAATTCAGTAAATTTAGAAAAACATGAGCCGAGTTAAAACATTTGCTAGAACGGGAACTTAATAAACGAACATTAACACGCATTCATCGTATATCGGCTTCACCACAATGAAGGAAGGTCAAAGGTCAACCATACAGTTGTGAAACTTCCTTTCGCTCTACACTGACAGCGTTAAATTGTTTCGAAAGAGAATCTCTCTCAAAACCCCGTCCCTGCCCCTATAACGTCACTCTCCGCCAGTGTCCGGGAGAAGTTGGAAGTTCTTGAGAACGACCGGATAACTGGATATCGGGGTCGAGTAGGAACCAATTCGGTCAATGTGGACGTGGATAGGGTATTTGGAGTATTCACTTGGGTATTAGGAGGTGGATAGGGACGAGGCAGCCCTGGTTAAGAGGGATGTCGTAGCCCACCATGGACTTGAGGCAGTAGATGATGGCAGACTTGCTGATCGCTTTCGGCGCGTTCAAGTTGTTTATCACCATAGGGGATGTCCCCTCGAAATCGAACGTCGCGCTGCCCTCCTGCGAGTCGATCTCCACGCGGAGGTTGATCACTGATCCGTCGTCCATCTCGCATGAAGCGCGAAGTACGCCGTCCGTTGTCGTGGACACGTCGCGCAGCAGATTTCTGACCGCGACCTCGGCGTGGTTTTGGATGTGTGCCATGTAAGCTTGGACCACTTCCAACCCGTAACACGATATAAGCTCCTGGACCAGGTGGATCCCCTAAGGCCTAAACAGAAAGCTTCGTTGTAATGTCTGTGATTGATACAGTTGTGACGTCACAAAGACACTTACCTTCTGGTTAGCGGCAACTAGCGCTCTCAAGTCGGCCAGGTTGCCATGGAGATTGTGGGTCCCGCTGCAACGAGCAAAATCGCCAGGGGGCATAAGAATCGCTGTCACTTCTGTGAGGTCACAAGTAAAAACAAGTTCAACAGGGTTTAAAAATAATTCTGACTTATTAGAAAACCAGAAACCAATTCATCGTTTCACTTAACAACTACCATGAAACTTTTCAGCATCATATGATATGATAAAGCAGTCATTCACAACATTATCACAATCACATCCCAGCATAAATCGTAACCTTCTCAAAATGTTTCAGTAGCGGTTGGTTAACACAAACACCATTGTTAAACAACAACAATGAAATGTTTCAAACATCATATGATAAACTTTGTGATTGGATCTATAACATTTATCACATGGTCATACTCACGATGAGATGAAGAAGATGAACTCCTTCAGCACATGGATGATTGGAGAGGATGCAATCTCCCTTATTGATATCTATCGCCCACATCTGGTACTGCACACCATCCTGCATGGCCCCTAGGTGGACTGGGATGTGAGGAGCGTTGGAAACAAGACCACCATCATGTCCGAAAAAAGCGCACGAGAAGTCAAGTCGTTCCTGTCGGTTCATGTAATGTTACACAAAGAATATTGAGTGTTTTCACGACACAGAATGATCATAATAGAATTACAACTGCTCAGTTATCAAGAACATATTTGCACAAGCAAGTCTGGCAATATACACAAGACTATACAGGACTTTCAACAGCTGAACCACAGATAAAATGTCAAGGGCCGAGAAATCTTGGTGCAATAAATTCGCAGAAATTAGACCAAACAAGTAAAAGCAGTTTTGGACGATTATCTAGACCAGTGATGCACACAGCAGTCTCCAGCTTAAGTACGCAACTTAAATCTGGTCGGTTTGTGCGTAGTTTGCAATGTTTTTGTTATTTCTTCCCTTGAAGTGTGCACAGTGACAGAACTACACATCGCAATCAACCCTTTTAAGCCGTAACAATTACACAAGTATAATTTAGTCTGCTGGGTTTACGGTTATGACAACAAATGCACAGCTTGGTCCTTGAGATGAACTTTTTAATTTAGATTAGTAAAGTAGGCCTAAGTATCAAACTTGTAATCGCGAATAAGTTACCAGGTCAGTGGAATCAAATCTGCATGCACTATATACAACGCTTGCATGAGATGGGTGCAGTAGTGAGCTAGCCTGCAGTAAAATTGTACAAGTTTTTGCAGATGAAATGATTGTGTTAGGTGGTGAATATAATTGCACAGTAGCTTTCTCCTAGTAATCCTGTACTTTTAACTGCGCATGATGTCAAGCATTTAAGTCAGTGTTTCTCAAACTTTTTGCGATCGCGTACCACTCATTCGTTTTTTTTGCTACACTGCGTACCACCTGGCTCCTGAATGACTTATTTTACTCAAATGTACCGGTATTTATTAGTTATTACCGTTATTACTATACCATAACACCAATGAATAGCAAGAAAACACAATTTAATTTGATAGATGCAACTGTTTCTTCTGCACAAGCTTGTCTATCCGGGGCAACACATTATTCACAGCACATCGAAAATCATGTTCAGCGGTACGCGGTACCACTTAAAAAGCTCTTGCGTACCGCTAGTGGTACGCGTACCACAGTTTGAGAACCACTGATTTAAGTGAATATCAGAGATTAGAAGTTATCACCGGGTTGAGAGAGCCAGCTCCTCCAAGTAAGTAAAGTTTTGCTCGGAAGGACGAAGTGAGTGAAGACATTATTCCAAAGGTTTAGAAGAATCATCAAGAAGTTATTCGAAAATGATCTGCTTTGATGTCTGAAGAGACCAAAACAAAACAATTTCAAGCATCTGTTGGTCAATTTTCTGAACTGGAGGATATGTTGTATGTTCGGATTGATAGCAAGCGTCGCACAAGCCTTCCACTTCCGCCCTCATTGGCCGTTTTTAAAGCAATACAAATCGCTGAATAGCTATTGATATCAGAGGATGACTTGAAAGCTTCATGGCAGTGGCCGATTCCGATCACGTCGTGGATAGCAGAAAATTCTTCTCCACGATGAGAAGATCCAGAGAATGTTTATAACATGGAGCAAACTGGGTTATTTTTTCAGCTCTTGCTCATGCCATCTGAAGATGTCAGCACTACCCGAGGAAAAAGAAAGCTAAAGAACGAGTGTCACTGGTTGCTTGCACAAATGCCACAGGAACGCATAAAGTTCCTTGTACATTGATTGGGAAACCAAAATTTCCGGCTTGTGTCAAGAATCGAGAATGGCCTCTAAAGTACTAAGTCAGGGCAAAGCCTGGATGGACGTTGACATGTGTTGGAAATGGTTTAATAAAGTTTTTCATCATGAAGTGAAGAAGAGAACAGGACGCCGGGTTCTCCTGTAGATGGACACTGGCCCTAGTCATTCTTCTGCTTTTGAGAGAAACAACGTCAAGGTGGCATTTTCCCTTCCAACTGCACTAGCTGGAAGCAACCATGCGATATGGGTATAATTGCAGCACTAAAGAAAAGTTGAGATATTTGTATGTTAAGGATGTTCTTAGTCTTTATGAGCTAAAAGAGACTTTGAAGTTACGCAAACAAGAGCAAGCAAAAAGGTTACCCAGAGGGGCAGCGGGTGTTGCCTACGGCAACCATCATCTGCTAGATGCAGCGAATTATGTCAACTATGCATGGGATGCGATATCAGAATCAGCGATAGAAAACGTGTTTAAAAGGGCTGAATTATTTCCATTAGAAGGTGGCATTGTTGATGGATGAAATCTGATATGATCTTATGTCCAGGATACGAGAACTAGATATGAAAAAACTGTTTAATTTTTCGACATGTGGTGGCTTACCACTCGATGTCACTAGAGCATGATCTTCAATCCCAGAAAGTTCGATACCTCCAACTCTGCCACCATCGTTGATGATGTCACGTCCTGGACTGGCAAAACCAAATCCTTTCTTGTATCTGCAGATGCGTGAATGAGTTTGATGTTAGTGAACTAAATAATAATGTTTGAATAATCTAAAAATTTGAATGCTAAGTTTTAATAAAACGACAGCGTAGCTGTTGCATAGTAATTGGTTGTGAACATTCTACAAATATCATTCGACAACAACTTATACATGGATGAGTTTCTTTGCAACTAAATGTTGAAAATACTTCAAAGTGCATCAGTGTTTATCTTAGCACCCACCTGGCTTAGAAAGTCGGCAAAAAGTCACCAAACTTTGATGCGACAAAATCTAAGTTTTTCACCGTGGAAGGCTGACACATGAGGGCGCAGTCGGTCCGCTCATACCTCGGATTCAAATAAAGATCAGTTTTGATGCTTTCAGGGGAAACCCTGATCTGATAATGCTTGCACACACTCGACTATAAGCTCATCAATAGTGACATCTAGTGCAGATATGGGCTCTGTGATCGAAATGCAACGAAATTGTTCTCAAAAGATTTATATCAAACAAATCAGAAAAGAACAAATTATTAGGTAATTGCAATCATCCAATTTACCAATACGAGATTATCAATTAACATATGTATATTGAGATGTTTATATGACATTTGATTATCCAACCATTACAGCGAGATGATGATTTAAACTGTGATAATACACTGTGATGTAACAAATTGGTAATAATGAAGTAAAATAACTGTCGCAAACTGTTAATTAAAAAAAAGTCACCCAAATGAATTAAATAAGTAAAAACATTCGGAAAAAACGTAACGATTTAATCTTGTTTAAATAAGAGACAGCCTTTGTTGTAGAGAGAAGAGATTGTCAAGTTGCCTGAGCTACCGCAAAACTAGCACTAAATACACATGGACCACGAACGAAATGGCAAATTTTTCGTGGCAATTCGCCGTGAAAAATATCGGCTTCGTGTGCTCAGGGATGAAAACCTGGTGTGTGGTTGGAAATAATGAAGCCATGCTACATAATGTTGTCTGATATAATCAGGTAATTTCATATGATATGATACCAACTAAACAAATGATTGTTGGTAACAACATAAATTACCACATCGGCAACTAAATTGCCAAATAACCACATAGCTGGTAAATTAGGTAACCACATAATGGTGGTGGTCCCAGCATAAATCGCAAACTTCTGATAATGTTTTAGTAGCGGTTGGTTAACATAAATACTGTTGTGAAACAACCATGAAATTTTTGAACATCGTATGGCAAACTTCATGTTCAGATCTATAACATTTATTACATTACCAAGCAAATCACATGATCATACTCACGAGATTGATCAGAAAGATGAACTCCTCCAGTACATGGATGGTTGGAGAGGATGCAATCTCCTTCATTGATATCTATCGCCCTCATCTGGTACTGCACGGCATCCTGCATGGCCCCTAGGTGGCCTAGGATGTGAGAAGCGTTGGAAACAAGACCACCATCATGTCCGAAAAGAGCGCACGAGAAGTCAAATCGTTCCTGTCGATTCATGTAATGTTACACAATAAACAATGAGTGTTCTAATGACACAGAATGATCATAATAGAATTACACCTACTCAGCTATCAACAACGTATTTACACAAGCAAGTCTTGCAATACACAAAGACTAGACAGGACTTTCAACGACTGAACCACAGATAAAATGTCAAGGGCTGAGAAATCTTGGTGCAATAAATTCGCAGAAATTAGAACAAACAAGTAAAAGCACTGCTGGACGATTATCTAGACCAGTAATATAAAATAACAAACATGTATAAATATGACAAGTTCAAGCCAGACCTTAATGTTAGTGGATATCGCTGTCCGTTGTAGAATCCTACCCATCTGTTCTGCAATGCTCATGAACCTTTGATGTCAAAGGTCAGAGGTTATAATATAGTGATGGGGTCAGTGATCCCAGTATAGCACATAACCCATAAAAGTTAATTGGGAATGACAAAAAACCCAACCACGCCTTACAGCTACCCCAATAATAATTGTATGCATTTGGTATTCAATTTCCCAGTTATTGTCTTTTGGGTAAATTGTCAGTCATAAAAATCGCTTCGAGAAATTCAGTCCACCAAATAACACTTAACAATAACAAATACCACCTATTTAAAACAACGGAGAATGACAAAGAACCCAACCACACCTTACAACTACCACAATGGTCATTGCATGCATTTGATATTCAATTTTCCAGTTATTGTCAGTTATAAAACTTGCTTCTAAAAACTGTATCTTTGAAATAACACTGACCTGTGTGAAAATATAGAGATTTGGATGGCGTCCAATTCCTTGCCAATATGCCTCGGCTTTCCCTTCCCTATCATGATGGTCACGTCACCTGAATAAGCGAATTTTCACAAAATTACAATTTCTAATCGCGGCAAGCTACAATGATGTTGTCAGTCTATCATGTAACAAAAAGACAACCCTCAACACAATCTAAAGTGATGTTACCATGATGTCATAATGCAATACATAGTCATACGCAACCATGATGTCATACCGCAATACCTTTCTTAGTCATCTTTCCCTTGCAGTCAGGTTCCACCAAGATTGTGCTGATTTTGTCGATGATGATCGCTGGACCGTGAATCACGTGACAGATCCTCTATGAAAGTCTCAAAGTCACAATATTTTACAAAAGGTAAAGATAAAATATCTCAAAAAGATCGAAAGAAAACAAGATACTCAAAACTATAATATACAGTCGAAATCGGTTAATCGCATATCGGTTAAAGGCATAAATCGCTTAATAGCATTGCATTGCATAATCCCAAACCATTCCCATTCACTTGTGAAGAAAATTCAACGGTTAATCGCATAAGGGTTAATCGCATAAATCGGTTAATCGAATAGGTTTTGTTGATTGATTTGTAGACTTGTATCACTTAACCGCATATTTCCTTTGATGAAGTGTTAAGTCGCTGAAGATTATCCTCACCAATAAACAAAAATCATCGCCAGATCTCTCGCAAGGCTATAGAGACAGTAGCACATAAATGATTTGAACAATAAAGTAAAACTTCACGAAAAAAAGCCTTCTCTACAGTGATTATGAACCACAAAACTACGTTTCATTTAAGGACCGTAAGGATGTTACGGATGGTTACATCACAATAGAACAACAAGACTAATTTTTATTTAAGCATTGTTACGTCGCAAAGCACAAACCACTGCAAAAACGTAGAATACCTGTACTGTACTGTAGCCTACGTATACGATATAAAATGCCAGGAAATAGTAAGCCAGCAAAGCGAAAAGATTTATGTCTGTCCGATAGAATCCTTGTTATTGAAAATTTTTTGTGTCGAAATCGAAAAGAAGGAAGCTCACTTGTTGCGTCATAATGCATTGTGTCATTCCAAAAATCGGCGAGGAGCAAGAATGCGTGCGCCGGTGTTTAAAAGAGAATAACGGAGAAAATGTAGGAACACATACACCGATTAATCGCATAAAAAAGCTTGGAAAATTGACTATGCGATTAACTGATTTCGACTGTATACACAAAAATATAACGAAGCATTTAGAGTCCAAACAACACATATAAGCACATATCAGCACATTGAAATAAAAAACACACTTTGTTCTGTTGTTGACATTAACAGGAAAATTTGTGCCATTGTTGAAATTTTGTCTTAATTTAAGATTTCAAAATATAATACCTGTGGTGCTTGTATGGTGACACTAGCTGTAGTAGACTTGAACACATGCTCATATTCCTTGTCGTATCGACTTAGATCTGTTGATGTTCCTGTGTAAATAGTGTCATAAATTTCACGATGACAACATAAGGACATAACTTACGTAATCTTATTAATATTTACCTAGCTTGCGCATGCATGCAACATACATGCTCATACTGATACTGGATATCCTAGCGGCACCATACCTCCCATGTTGTACCCAATGCTGGGTTGGTCTTCAAATGATGTCATAGTGTACCCCACTACGCCACCTGCTGGGCCGGATAATATTGCTCTATTTCCATCGAACCTGAGCATTGAGGAGTGTGAGATGTTGTATTTTATATCAGAAGATGTAAACACTGGATGAATCTTTTCCAACTCAAGGGCTGTTTGAGTGCCGAGTTTTTACAGGCGGGCCAGATCATAGGCACAAATGATGGCATAATTAGTTGGAGCTGTTAATTGCTCCTATATCTGCGTTCCTCAATCTACAACACAGTTTGCAATGATAGGTGTCACTTCGTTGGTAGCTTGCTTGTCGCTGATTTAAATGAATATGACAATCTGTTGTTATACTTCATGTTAATATAATAATATAATCATAGCCTTACGAACAAACTTACTTATCAATAGGAGTGAGGCCACCATCAGACTGCATAAAGAGCGAGTTGATGTCTATGTTGCTGACGTCAGACTGAAAGCTTCTATATATTCTTTAACTCACAGTGTGAGGTAGGCATCTACGCATGCAGCGAATTCGTGCGAGACAATCTTGACCATGGACTTGAGATGATAGTTAAGACTTGTTTAAATCTCATCTCCATGGCAATCTTTTTAACTGCTACTTCATACTCGTAAAAGCTGCATACATAGACATCTGATGTCACAGTTGAACGTTAAAAATATTAAATTAAACTTGATTATGCAATAGCTTAATTACTAATCAATGTATAAACACAATAGACCAGCATCACAAAGTGAACAATAACCATTAACTAAACAATTGATGATGCTAAGTTTTGCGACGACAACTTAAAGCAATCGAGCTTAAACAAGACTCAAACTCAGCATTCTTTTACTTTTGCTGCCAAACAAAGCAAAACAGTTGTAGGCACCAAAACACATGCATAACCATTAGCCAAGCTGTATGTAATTTCAATCTAACAACAGCATAGACTCACGTGTATAAATGCATGACAGCATCAAACAAATAAACTACTATAATTACGCAGAGAAGTGAGGCTTACTTGAGCTCTTGCCTGACACTAACATAAGCGTAGGTGCAGTTCTACAACCAACAGAAAACTAGGATATAATTAGGAATAGGAAAGCAGATCAAAAAGATTAAGAACCGCTGCTTTAAATCAAAGTAAAAAGTGATAATAAACTCATCTCTGACAAAATATTAAACACCATGAAAACTATAAAATAAGCAAAGACGAAAAATACAAAACCCACATTTAAAGTCACCAGTAGGTAGTAGCTGAATACAACTGCATTGTCAACTGGAAATATCAGAGTTAATAAACTTACGAGGTCCAACATTTTTGGTCTTGATTGGTTTCCAAGAGGATCTCTCCAACCCTCAGTGAGAGCAAGTGCCATTCTCTCATCTTTCCTCTCGAGGAGAAAATTTGTGGCAACGGTCGTTCCCATCCGGATGAAATCGATCTTAATCAAGTCAAGTGATTAACGCATTATAATTTTCAACTCTTCAAAACAAAAATAAACTATGTACACATAATTAGGCGGTCTATAGATTTAAACAGCATTTCATAGCAGTGGTTTTAGCCAAGTTGACAAATGGTTAAACTTGTGGAGATGATGAGAAACTAACATTAATTACAGACAAAATTACAGGCATATTTGTAATTAAGCACCAACAATAAAATCAAACTACATTTGATAATAATCTTTTTAGCCTTGTCAACAAAGCAAAAAATTAAACTTGAAGCAACAATGAGAAATAAAATTATTCACAAAATTATGATAAACTTTTCCATATATATAGGCTTTATTTATGTTTATTTTTGTAAAACACCTTTTCCATAATGCTTCGAATTCCTTCCCTGGGAGCATCACAGTAATTTTGTGGATCGACAGACAACAGCTTCATCACTTCGACGCATATAGGTCAGTCAATTGGCAGATCTGTGAACTACTTCTGCTGCATTTGTAATGAATGCTTTTAATATCGATAATGAAGTTAGGACTAGCATTTTTCATGTCTAGGCTATGTAGAATAGGCCTACTACACTGGAAAAAAAGTGACCGTCATCAGTCCAAAATTTTTATCATTGACTATTAAGACGTTGATTTCGTTGAAAAAACATTGCCCATACCTTATTGTGGTCCAAGTAATACCCATAAATCTGCCTGCATACAGTTTGCAACTCCTTTTTATGGCTTACTGGGCCTACGCACCACCGATGCACTGGAAACAATGATGGCTACAACTAAAACCCAGTGTACGATGTGATTGGCATTTACTTCGTTATAAGTGAAAGACTAGTGGCTTAATCTCATTCGTGCCATGTAATATACGAAGCCACTTGACACAGTCAGAGTTTCTTACCTAACAGTTGCTGTTATCGCGATCAATATTACATTAATATTGAGATGGTGACATTTCGTCACTGTTTAATTCAAAACCTTCCTTAGAATCCTTATCCATGCAATGCCGTTATTTTATGAACTTTGTTACTAGATGCAAGGTTAAACAAGGTCAAAACAACTTAAAAGTAATCCTGTGTAAGTACAATAGGCAGACATTTAATACAAATTTCCTTACCCTAATTACTTTCCTCGAAAAATTAAGACCTTTTTTTAACAATCCGGGAATGCTAACGTGCACAATTGCTACGATTCTTTGATTTATTTTTCACATAAAAACACGGCATTTATGCTAACAATTACAACGAATATGTTCAAGACAACCTTTGTGATAAATATATCAATTAATGTAATATAAAATTGTTTACGACATAGAACTCTCAGCTATCGAATCAGTGAAGCATAACACTGCGTGACGTAATCGATTGTTCCCCTGTGCGTGCATTTTGATTTATTCAGTGCCTTTTGGTTTCTACGTTCAACGCGGCAACATGTATTTGTGCTGTTGCTGTCACAATGTTCTATCTTGATTTATTCGTTCAATGAAACTTCATTATAATCAGATTATACAGTTGTCGAGGTGTGCAATTAATTCTAAGATTAAGAAAAGTGAAACAACGACCTGAGACTCATTCACTTCGAGGACATTAAGTAATTTTACAGACAAACATTGTAATTCAAGTGGTCGTCCTTACAGGCTAAGGAATGATAAACCACCATTTCATTACACCTTAATTTAAGCTAAAATATGTGGTTCCTAACTATATAATAACAAATGTTATGCACTTTGTTAGAACAAATTCAAACAAAATTACAATCAAACAATCCCAGTAATATCGATTATTTGAGGACTTAAAATTTTACTGTTCAACTTGTAAAATGGAAAATCCTGTATACTTACAACATGTAAATATTTAATTTCAAACAGTTCACTTTTTGCAATTTCGTAGCGTAAGTATTTAAGACCTCGTCCTCTGGAATCACTACATACTTTCTAACAAGAGACACGTACATAGTTTCACACAACATTACCAATTGTAGTCTCCCAAAATCAGGAAGACCATCTTGAACATATGTGGCAACAAAACACCGAATGTTATATTATGTACCGTAAATTTCTATCCATCGAAAGCACGAACGATTGTGTGACACCGAGAAAAGTCAACACATCGGCAGAAAAGTTGTTAAACAGAAGAACTTTTGGTCCCAGAGTGTACTTGGATGCAAATAAATTTTCGTCTTGCAACAGCATACAGAGGTGACGTTGGTGCTTTTCCGCCAAAAACTTTTGGGTGTTTTTAAAAGAAGCTCTGCTAGTTAAAGACTTGAATAAAGAGTGCTTCGCCTCAAACCGCATGCACCATGTTCTTCCAGATGAACCAAGGTTTTCTATATCCGTTTGCACATGAGTCAGATAATGTTGTTTTGGGATGATATTAACACTTGGAAACGCTAATTTAAAGAGCTGGAGATAAGAAGAAATCAACAAACACAAATAAGGTCAAGGTCATGGGCAATGTTCGGAGACAAAGGAATATTGATAATTTTCAGCAAAGCTAAAAAGCACTGGTAAGTGTCACAAAGAAAATCAATGAACTCACTAAGTACAAAGGGCAGCATTCTTGCCAGTAGTAGCATTTGTGATGTGGGCTGACGCAATTTCTTCTCTTTTTTGATATGGTGAGACATTATCAGAGAAGGTTTTTTTGCTGTCTCGAAATAGCAGCACGGAAAATTTGAAACCTTTTAATTTAGCGTTGAAAGCGTTAACTTATTTTTTTTCGTAGATATGGTAGTTAAGCATAGGAATAATGGCATGCGGCAAACATCCTTCTAGGACAATGTGCATTACATGTTGAGAAGAACAGTTAAATGGGTTAAAATACGGTATATCGAATAAGGCTGTCCGTCTATTTAGCCCACACTGCCTTGACTTTTCCTTGCAGTACTCTTCGTGCGTTGCGGTATTTCTTGACGTAAAGTTTTCTTTCCATGTTTTTGTTTTTATTTCATCCACTGTTGCTAAGCAATGGCGACACATCTTGAATGCGAAACGCCATAAGCTTACTTGTTAATATCTGAAGTTATTGAAATAGCTGGAAGACAAATCCTGAAATACTTTGACCGATGGCTTGGTGGTAGATTATAAAAAGATATATAGAAACGTTCAAGCTTGTGATCAATAGTTTTGCTTCTGCAACTAATTTCGCCATGGTGGTGATCTATACGCGCTATACCTGGGAAAAAATTGTGTAATCTGATAATATTTTTCTTGCGAATATTGGCCCAATGTTTCGCTCAGATTTATATGATCTGATATGGGCTACCCCCCCCCAGTGGTGATGTGTTGCGCATTCTATAAGTTATGACCAGCCCTTAGATTATGTTATTATGTTATATTATAGTATAAATGTTTGAAAAATGAAACACCCGGTCTCTTATTGGTTGTGTTATGTCGTAATTTATGACGTCATTCCAAGAAGACCGTAGAATACGGCAGGTAACCTTTGATAAAATCTTTGTAGATGATACGAACAGTTTACTAACTTTCCATGATTATCACGTTTTTACTTCGCCCTTGATCCCACAGTGATTCCATCCGTAATCAACGAAGCGTAGAAAAAGAGAAAACAGAGAAGAACGACGACGAATTACAGTAATGTAATGCTTGAATCCCACAGTAATGCTTGAACTGCGTGCGATTGCTTATACAAAACATCTTCGTAATGTAACCGTGGCTGTTTCATTTTGCAACCATTAGATTCGTTACGAGCAATTTTCAGGCTTTGTGACGTTGTTATGAAGGAAAGCGGACGGGCAGATTTTTACGTAAAAAACTGAACAATATCGTCGTCGAAACAAGTTCAAAAAGTTAATTAGATTCTATTTGCACATATGTCTTGCTGTCGTCCGGCCAAAAATGAATCGACACGCATTCTGTGATATCCACACGATGAACGAGCTTCGTGATATTAAATGGTTAAACTTTGGGCTATGAATTGTTTATTGCATTGGTGATCGGTTCGTTCATTATTTAGTTTCATACTTTCGCTTTGTTATAACATCGCAGTGGAAAGAAGTAGTGGAAGCATACATTATTTATCCCTATACAACATACATTTGAGAACGGTTTCTTGTCTGTATTAATTATTATGTAATTATGATTTCTCAAATTTTCTTTGTTGTCCGAGTGTCTTTAATTATTGCATCATATATAATATATGTTTTCATTACATTAACCAAAATCAAAAATTTCGCTTGAACGTTTCCCCTCCACACATATTTTTCTGGATCCACCGTATTTCGTAATTGATGAAATAACAGAAACTATTCCGCAAACATAAGTTTTTAAAATCACAAATTATTTTGCTCATTAAATGCTTTCGCGTTTACGTTTTTAACCAATAAACAGAAACGTTGCAATGACACCGCCCATAAGCGTGACGTATTATGACGTATTATGCACTAACTTTATGAACTTACGACGCAGCAAGATTAGTTCAATAATTATTCCCGGTGCCTAATATCGGAAAAAATATTATTTTTTTGTTTTTTTGATCGAAAAAGTAAACTTTGGGGTAAAACTAAAATCCAAACTTCGGGTTCGTGAGAACCAAGATACCAACCAGAGCTCAAGGGACCCGGGCAACCTCCATCTTTTTGGTCAGCTGGTGTTTGCCACAAGTGAAAAAAAATACAGTGAGATAGAACACAAAAATATTCATTAAAGTTAAATCTTCATCTTAATTTTTATTCATACTTTGTCCTTTGATTTTCCAAGTAATTGCTTTGCGTATATTTATTTGACAGGCATTGGAAAAAGTTATTTCTTGAAACTTATCGAAAACCGGCTGTGTACATCGAGGACTCAAGAAAGACTGTAACTGGTTACACATCATGTGAGGAGAGGAGGCCATGCTACCCCCACGAACCCAAATTTTGTGGGTGATACGCCTTTTAACTTCTTCACTGCTTTTTCTGCTTTGAGAATCCTTATAACCATTGCAATGTTAAATACAACAGATCTACAATGACAGCTTCATTCAAATTTCCATCGGCTGTACAAGTATAAACACCGCGGCATACCGTCCATTTCAAGGCGTTATGCAGGTTTTCAGGCGTTGAAACAAAATTTTTGCACTCCGGTATGAGCATTCAGTGAGCAGACGTTGGTATTTTAGAGCGGGCTTTCAAACCCCGTTCCTCAACGCAATTCACACAAACGTCACTGATCGTCATAAGCACGTTGTACGATATTCGTCGTCTATCACTTAAGATTTTGCAATTTGAAAAGTAAAATACATTTTTAAGAATTATTTGCTTTTTTGGGCCGAAATGTTGCAGAGATGTAAAAGTTAGTTTTGTCGTTATATGATCACAATAGTTGCGTAACAGGGGTAACGACATATGTTTGGTAGTAGGCATATACCTTCTTATTTTAGCGAAAGGTGGCATAAGAATAAGTTAATTGCTCACAGTATTTCCGACTTGTAGTGGCAAGATTAAAGGCGCATGTGTTCGATTCCTATAGTGCTGCTAGTTACCGGTATTTTGCTATTTTAAAGCCTACGCTGTTCACCCTAGGATCTGGTGGTGGAGAGATTGTTGCGTCGTTGACCTGGACACTTGTATAGTGTCGTTAGTAAAGCAGCGCCAAACCATAAGGTATTTTCCTTGTAGTACAGGATGACCTGAATAGGAATGGTTTATGACATAACAATACCTTACTACTTGATCTTATTACTTGAGTGGGATATATAATTTACTTCCAACGTTGTGGTTGAACGTAGCGTGGGTTTGATCGAAGCATTCCTGGTCAACTTCTAGAAAGCGTACGATGTCTATTTCTTGTTGATTCAACGTACAGGTAAACCCGGTTTAATTTAGATAGACTGTCGTATAACTGTGTAGACACGTCATTCATTTGACAGGTGTACAGGTTTTTGTGAAAAACTGTCTTTGGCACGAGTACATTATGAAATAAACGTGGCCGTGATAAAGCGGTGGTGGAGCGAGCGAGTTCTCTCGGAAACGTTCAGTCCTTCTACCATTCAGCATCAGCTGCAGGAGCAGCACAGTTAGCCCTGGGTTGAGCGAGTAATCAACTACTTCGACGACTGCAAGCGTCACAAAGATCGCTCAGCCAGATTTGGAAGGTCTCAACATCCGGATGACGACAAAACCCTCTCACTGAAAGATAAACTGAGAGCCAGCTGGTTTCTCTGCGCACTTGCAAGACCTCTTTGAGATTTTTTGAATTTTGAAATGGAGCACTACATCAGTTTATGTGACAATTTAAAAACTGATTCCACGAAACAAATGGTGAGGAAATTACAGGTAAAATATCCGGGTAATTGAAAAATATGTTGACTTAATTTGATGTAAATGCCTTATCACCATTAAAACGTATTTGAATTTGTTTAACCCTGCCAACTGGTTGACGAGTACCAGCAACGAATTTTGAGAAACTTTGTTGTCGAAAATGACAACATCGGAAATAAAACCTACAGTACAAAGTATGGCTGATGGGTTGATGAAGATGCGAAGGCCGGTGAGAGTCCTTCTTAGCCTTTTACTTACCGGTGGAGGTTACTGCAGTCCAAAAAGGTCCGTCAAAGCACAACGAACTTTTAGCTCCGGCCTTATCGTGCGCCTCGATGTTTAAAATGAGCTCATGCAGAAGACTGGAGTGAAAATTCCATCGCAAGCGGCCGTCAGCAAAGCCATCACCAAAGCAGAGATGGCCTAGAATTGTCGTCGCGAAATCACAGGCATTTCTGTCATGACTTCAAAGGTGGAAGCTTTCAATTCCGCGATGAATGTCTTTGAAGTTCTCATCCAGACAGAGGAAATCTTCGAGACCTTATAAAAGTAAAAGGGGCAAATATTATGCATTCAGGACTTCGCCGAGTCATACTGCATGAAGCCCACGAGAAATATCGCATTCGCTCCTTCCGCAAAAGTAAAATACACGCGACGTCGATAAAGTACGATAAGCATTTAAGTTTGGGAAAATGTTTGTCAGAAAATGATTACAATTAATAACGTTTATGAAAAAACACAAATGTTTATATTTCGAACAGTCAAAACAAAGGTCTGACGTGCTACTGTGCTTGGTGTTGCTGTTTTGTTTATTTTTCGCGGTTTTATTTTTGAATTAGTCGCAAAGCTGTACTTTTTATTCACTACATAAAATGAGGTTCTTACACAGCAGTCCATAAACCTAAAACCATTTCAATCCAAGCATTTCTTGCCCATTTGTACGTTCATAGCGTTGTTTGGGCAGAAAAAGAGCGAAGAGCGAAAAATGAGCGAAGAGCGAATAACCCCTAAGTGGGAAAGCGCGGTCGTGGTTCTGTTCCGATGTTGACAAAAGTGCGACCTCTCGAGATCGTTCCTAAATAATAGGAGCGCGCTCGAATGCTCGTGCCTTAATATGAGAGTTAGAGTAGTACATGTACATGAGAATATACAGTTCATCTCGAGGCTTTAAGCAGTTTTTCAAGATTAACAAGCAAAACTTTTTCGCTCCACTTTCGCGTTTTGATAGGAGCATACAGTGGGCAGACGCGGGTATTTTAAAGCGGGCTCTAAAACAATTTTCCCCGCTCCTCAACCCAATTCAAAATACGTCACTGCTTGTTAACCTGGTTGTCATAATCACGGAGTGTAAGCAAAGACGCAGTTTCTTTCCGCATCTCAGGGACACATAACAGCGACTGTTTTCGTAAATTTCCAGCCGAACAACTCGTAGCGAAAGATGCAGCAGGAAGCTGATCCTCTGATATAACTCTGTGTGTTTGATGTCTTGCCCCAACTACACGCCGAGCTGTTATTATTATTACTGCTTTTATTTGTCTGCGTCAAGTTGATATAAAAATTTTGGTAGCTTATAGTTCTGTTAATCATTGTTTACAAGGTAGAGGCAGCATTCGAGGCGGATGCTTTAGCCTACAAGCCATAGCACCAGTCTCATTAGAATTGAGCAGATATAGACAATTTAGAGCTGAACTCTACAAAGCATTTAGCGATGATAAAAACCTACTTATAACGCTTGGGCAGAAATGTGACGCTGAAAATATTGACACAAAACCAATTTCTGTCTTACAACAAATTTTATTTCCACAAAACTCACTCTGGATATTTCAAATCACAAAAAATCAGCAAATCTAAAATATTACAGCAAATTCACCATTCAACATAATGCAGTGAATATTTATTTGAATAAACCTGTCTAACAATTATAATTATGACATCACTATTAGTTTATGTACAAATATAAATCAATTTTATCATTGAATTAGTAAATCTGTAGATGGCGCATCTGGTTGAGCGATCGCTCGATGTCGCAGAAGTCCGCGGTTCGAATCCCGGCCACGACGCAATTTCTTTTATAAAAGTGAATAGATGTGAGGAAGGAATTTTTATAAGTTTGAGTAAATAATGAATTTCGGTTTAAAACTGAAACCTACTTACCATTATTACGTCAGCAGTGCTCCCGCGGAGTGAGTATGACGCCACGATCAACGTCATCGAGACGAACACAAACTTCGCCACCAACATGAACATGCAACCGCTATAAATTAAAAATTTTGTTAAAAATTAAATTTCTGTGCAAAGTTCAAGTTGACACAAACATGACAAGATATAAAGAATACCGAGTCATGAAGCTGGTCAAGGGCGAGTTGAATTTTTTGTCTCTCGCTCGAATTTGCGATACTTCCATTCATGACCATACAACCTTGCATGTACAGATCTTCTTCAATTTTAGCGAAAAATTCTGGTCCTGGAATGCCTTTGATTATGTTCCCTCTGATGCCCAACTGTTTTACCTGCAGATGAAACGCTTGTAAACTACAACCTGGTGTATTGGTGTAGCTAATATATAACTACATACAAGTTAACATTACCATTAATTGGTTAATAACTAACCAGCACCACTTGGTCAGATTTAGGCCTAGCCTACTGGTCCAACACAAATTCTTCGTTTTTGAATTAAATAGAAATAATTTTGAGCGATCAATTAAAACCGGTATCGAGTATTAGTTGTAGAAACAAATCCTGATAATAAGTTTGCAAAAATATTTTCAGTTTTAAAAAAATTGAAACTTTTCAGTTGACCCAAAAATTAACCTGCAAATGCCAGGCTAACACTGATCCAACAAAATTTTGTCATTTTTTTATTAAAAAGAAGGAATTTTAAGCGACCAAGTTTATCGCAGATTCCACATTCCTTGTAGATTCAAGTAATCACTAAACCGTCGCAAAATTATTCTGCAATTTTATATAAATTAGCACAAAATATCCGACCTACACTGCCCAGTAATCTCAGCAAACTGCCTTGAAAAATATCTTCGTACTAGCCATTATGACGTCATTATAACAAATATAAACAATTCATTATGACGTCATATGCTGTTCTAAGCAAACGATAAAAAGTTGAATAAATCGTCAAACCTTTCCAGGCATCTCAGAGATCGCCTAAATTAATCTTTCCACATCATCAGGGGAGAAGCATCTGCTCAGATGAAGCCCCTTTAACTCCTTTTGTTGTTTCCTTAAAACGTCACAAAAGATCGCGGCTTCCAATGATGTCAATTTCAAATAATTCAGACTCATCTCTGTTGGAAAGCGCAGTGACGCCATATTGAAGAGTTCCATGTCGCTGGATTCGTTTAATTCGCATAAAAGCGAAATATATCTGCGTCTGTTGTCACCTAAACAAACATAATAGTTAATTATTTACCGGTTGTAGTTCGCCGCGTTATAAAAATAAATTTAAGACGGAAATTTTTCATGTTTAAGCAACAAAGTCAAGTTGAAAGCGAAAACTTACTTTTCTTTAAATTATCTGTTTGGGACGAATTAAAAAAAGAAGCAGGAATTTTAAACTGAAGATAAACTTAATACAACAACCAGAATTGATCTAAATGACATGTGGCCTATTTAGCCGGCAAATATTTTCACCAGAATCTCCGGCAGCCTACTAAGCTAGGCTCTGTACACTAGCACTGGCAATATGTTTGCAATAGACATGTAAATTACAAAACTTACTTTTACTTGGCCTAGTAGGCTGTTGTATTAATCTACCAGTGATTATGTGGAAATATTTCCCAGCTTAATAGGCCACATGTCATTTCAATCAATTTTTACAAAATATTATCACACAAATATTTTCACAGCATCACCAGTCAGCCAGCAGCCTTACTGTACTAGGCCAAGTAAAGATAAGTTTTGAAATTCAACATAAATGTGTGTTCTGCTGCACATAATGCATGTCTATGGAAAATAATGCATAACATGCACATGCAGTTTATTCAATTATTTGCAGATTTAGGACAAAGTCAGAAAATAAACTTACCTGACCAATCATTATACTGCAGTTTCTCAAAATGTACCAGCTGTGACTTTAGTGCTTCTATCCAAATCCTCCTCTTCTCAGGAATATCTGGAAATAAATTATTATCAAGATTAGTACTGACAGGTGACAAATATAGGCCAGGCCTAGACGAAATGGCTTGCAATAAAATGTAGGCTAGAATGCAGTGAATTGTACTAATTTTAAATATCGCACATATTTTGCATAAAATTGCTGTTCACCAAAATTGCACTGTATTTTGACTGACCGGCTGTTTACCAAATTTGCATTTTTCTGACTGACTGGCTGCCATTTACTGAAGTTGCATTTTTAATTTACCAAACTGTGCGAATGGCTGCTCATAAAACAGACAAGTATTTCATCTTTTTGATGCTGATTATAAAAGTTTGAAAACAATATTTTCATCCAAATTTGATAAACAGGCCACGCTAAAGGCACAGTATATAATATCGCACATATCTTCGAAATAGGCACAGTATATATAATGCTAAAAACAAAAAAATGGTTTGCAGTAATACTTTAAGACTGCATGTTAAGAGCAGTTGCTAGAGCATCTTTTATTTTATAACGGTTATATATAACAAATACAACGCATTGTTCTAAATAATAAGCAAACTGTGCATGAGACTGTTTTATTAAAAAGTACATGGATCACGAACTGTCAGAGGTGGGGTGTCACTACGTAGAAAGTACCGTCGGTAACGGTACTTGGCAAAACATGTACCAACGGTTCCGGTATTTGGTAATATTTCAAAAAAGTAGTCCGGTACTTTGCCAATACTCGTTCCCAAACTACTTTTCGTACAGCGAATCATGTTACAAGTGCAACTTTTGCTGATATTATGGCCCCGCTAAAGGTGACTTCAGGTCAAAAAATATGTGAACTCACTCTATACGACTTTATTAGACATTCGTAGATTAAAAAAGAGCATAAAGCACTAAAATTGAAATTAAGTTTCAATCAAAATGAAATTTTAAAAAACACATTCTGAAAACCTTGAAGTAATCATTTTAGAAATTCCAAGCACTGGGACCGACTTATATTTCTCGAAAAAAGTCATTCAGTACAGGGATTCGGTAATGTTTTCCAAAAGTTCCGATGGTATGGGTACTGAAAAAAAGTACCGCGATACAATAATTTGGTACTATAGTACTGCCCACCTCTGCAAGCTGCACTAAGTCTTGTTCAATAACCAGGATAGGGAATGATTTCCGAGGCCGTGTAAAAACTATCTTTTAATACCATATTAGCAAAGAAAAATGAGTGAAATTATTACACTGCATGTTAATGCAGTAGACTTCGCTTATTATGACTCTCTTTGGACCAAACCATTTTGGTCACAACATCGGAATAGTCACAACAACCGAAGCTGCAAGCCTGATACAGCGCCATACACCAAGCAGTATCGACACAGTCAGAAACAAATTGACTAAACTTTCTAAAATTTCATACATTTCTTACATGATGCGAAAGAAAACTCACATGGCACAGTCATTCCTGTCTCATTGCATAATTGACAAAGAAACATTGGGGGAATAAAATTGAAAAAGCGGTCGTAATACTCAAACACAGGTCATAGTAAACAGAGACATTTGTATGGCAAAATTTGGGACTATATCAACATGGTCATATAAAGCGGGTGGTCATATTAAAGCTGACTTTATTGCATATAAATGTGTAGCACACCATATGGTGGCTATCATTTTTATACATGAGTTGGTAGGGGCGGCCAGTGTAAAATAACACAAGTGTTAGCCTAAACCATATTTCAGCTATATGAATTTCTGTTCGCCGAGACACTAAACAGAAACAGGTTTTGCTTGCTTTCGTAGTAGTACTGTAATTGCTTTTGTAATAATAAGGAGAGGAGTACTGAATCAGTTTATGAGTATCAAAACCAAATTTTTGAAAAAAACGATCGAAACATTGCGACCAAACCATGTATTATAGTATTATACAGATGACTGTAACAGTGCGTATACTCCAAATTAGTTTATTCTAATTTTCTGCTAGTATGTTTAAGTGTGATTTTCAGTGTCAAAATACTTGTATATAGCAAAATGGCAATATAAATGATTTCCTGCTGTGACACAAAAACTTGTAAATTAGTATTTAGTTTGCAATGCTTTTTCTCTATTTTAAATTTGATGAAATTTATATTCTTAGAATGACATCTCCTGTGCAAAACAGCTATTGAAGTATTCCTGAACTCAACCTCAGAGACATGCGCAACAAACACGATGTCTATAGTAAGGAGCAACCATACCACGAACATCACATGCATTTGTGTGACGTGAAGACCACCTTGTGCTGTTAGAAAATTGCTATCAAACTGCAACAGACCTGATTGAACTGTGTGTCAAACCAAAACTGATGAAAATCAATGAAAAGCCTTGTTTAAGTACCGGCTTATAACAGCAGTTACAATGCTGAAACTGATCAATAGTCAACCACTGACTCTTTCTCCAGTAACAACTACAGAGTGATCACATGATTTGGCAATGGACATTGTTTATATTACTGTAACAATGTTCATCATTACCCTTTAAAACAGAGTAAACATTGTATACTTGGCAGCATTTGCCACAATGAGACACTGACAAAAGAAACATTTCATACTACAAATATATGTATATTTATTGTCAGTGCTGGTCTTAGGCCATTGCCAGTGATTTAACCAACTTGGGCTCCATGCTGCTTAGTACCAAAACAGAAATAGCATTTCTTTGCGCAAATCACAGTGCTCTCAATTTGTTGTCGAAGTGTTATTATCAATGTTAATATTTATCTTTTTCTCGAAAGAGAATGTGAACTTGCTGAAAACGTATCACAAAGCAAAGCTTTGATGAGAGCTGATTTGCACAGAGTTTATATTTGGTTAACGTTGTTATGAATATTATTCCATTAAGTTATTTAAAGTTAAGTTATATTATTCCATTAAGTTATTGGCAAAAAATTCCCACCATCAGTTCTTGCATTGGGTTCGTGCTTAGTAAGGCCTGTCCTGTATACTGCACAGCACAAAAATGACAATTTATGGACTGACTGTGTTGAATGACGTTGATATGACAATGCACAAATTACAGTTAATTCCACGGCACTTACAAACAATGCACGAAAATAAATGTACCCAATAGTGAGCTTTATACCACCCAAATAGATTTGTGTAATTCCATTGATTCAAGTAATGTACAAAATGTTGTATCAATGTTTGTGTAGCAATTGTAATAAAGTAAAAGCTCATTAACTTGATGAACTTGATTTCATTTGCATGAAAATTCAAACAATTTAAGGCAACTTAAATTAATAAAATGCATGTAAACTACTAACAGTAACTGAAGTGTACCTTTGTTTCCCAGAGCATAATTAGTACTAATTATCTCAACACCTGAGGTTGTCTAACTCAATGCCTTTTCAACTCAAGATATGATTTTAACTTTAGCGTATCACATTTAATAACTTCAGCTGAAGGTTATACTCAAAATATGCAACAACAAATGGAAACAACTGTTATGTGAGCAATTTAAGAAACTAAACTAAGTGAGACAAAAGCAGTTCTAGAGCTCCACAAGGCTAGTGTACTAAGCCAAGCATATCAGACTTAAACAGATATAGCAGTAGCACAGCAACAAACATGAGTGCTACATCTAATAACATCATCGGGCTGTGTAATAGGCTACTTCTATCCATTCTTACTGTTATCTGATAAAACTTATCACATCTATAATTTACAAAAAAGAGTCTTTGTAAAAGATGATGAATGAATGCAACTATTATACCCCAGCCATGTGTTTATGGTTATTTGCAGCCAATTTTACCAGCCTATTATAACTGGAAGTAGGTTGATTGGTCCTTTTACTTTGTGCTAATAGGTTAACCACTTTTCGATGTTATTATTATGCAATTGTGTTTAAGTTCTTGGACCTAAGACAACAATGTCCATAAAAATCATCAAAGCTTTGGTAAAATATGAACAGAGCTTTCACATTGGAACATTTCTGAAAGCAGTAACCTAGGAAATTTAGCTTGAACGTCATAACATTTATTATATGCAAGTTTTGCAGTTTGTTAGCCAGTACAGTGTGCTAAAATATACAGTAGCTTAAAATGTGGGCAAAGACAAAGCAAAAATGATTAAAAAGGATTTTGATTGTAGCTCTGTAGTTGCAACTGATATGAAAGTATATTTACCGGTAGCCTTACATAGGCTAACTACCCAAACTACTCAGAAAAATATTCATATTTCGTTTTACATCCTACCAGATTCTTCACTATGTTTTGATACACTGAAACATGCCCTAAACTTCGGCAACTTTTCTTGGAATATTACTAAGTTTTAGTCAGACATAAAACGTAAGTTTTTTACACATATGCTTATTAGTTATTACTGGTACTTTACCACAAGTTTCGGCTTTAGCATTACCCTTGTCCTGTGGTGATGATGGGATTATTCAGACGCCATGTAACCTCCATACATCATTAACAGTGATAGTGTCCATCTTAACTGCGCAACGTTTACTTTTAGAGTATAACTAAAATTTAAACAGCTGTGCAAGTAGCAGTTACAGTTAACTTCATCAATTGCAGGTCTGGATCAGTTTGATACAAAATGAAAACAATGAATCGATCACGTGACTTTGTTGTTATTTTGATTATTTTCATCGTAACCATTAGAGACGATGTTTCCATCAAACCTTTGGATGTTTTAATAAATCTTTTGCTATGTGCTCTGTAATACTTTGGGATTGATTTGCAATGAAAATTAAATTATTAAAATGAGCCCTTATTTTGTATTTGGTACCAATTGAAATAAAAAAATTTTCTTTGCCATTATATTATTGTGATCTACGTTTTAGCCTTGGAGGCCACATTCGACTGTTTTATTTGTGGTAAATATCATCGTAATTGTTTATGTCTTTGCGACCACTTACCTGAGTAGAATTTTTGGTCACTTATATTTAAGGCATAAAATAAAATGAAAAAGATGTGATTAAATGGATACGTTATTGTAGTATTATTGTGGAATTAGAAGATACGGGGTTGTCAATAAAATGAACATGATATTGACAAAGCTTGTCAAGTTGGGGAAAGTGCAATAATATCATGACCCTTGCGACGGAATACTTCATCACCGATAGATACGAAACTCATCCAAATTTGTCAGAAAAACACAACCTATAGCTTTTTAACGATGAACATAAACGTAACTCAAAATAAATAAAACTTGCAATCGTACCTTACAAATTCTTCTGCAAAGTCCTATACAATTTGGTAATGCTCTAGATAACTTAGCAAGTTTCTGGTACCGTTGGGTGTTGGTACTTTTGAAAACTGTATCAAATTACTTTACAAAAGCATTTGCAAAATACTGTAACAAGAACAAAATGGTACAAACCGGATGATGAGGATGCCTTCATATATTCCTGCTGTTCTGTAGACCTATGTGAAAGTAAGGCTGATGACTGATGTTCTGGAGATGATATCTTCTCCTCTGCTGGCTTTTGTGTTAGTGAAATCTGCTCCTCTACCTGATCATCTTGTCTGAATAAGTCATAATTGCTTTTGTCTCTTTCATGTCTAATATGAGCTCATTTATGGAACAGCAAAAGCTTTTTAAACTTCACCTGTTTAAGCAGCAAAAACAACGAGATAACAAGAGTGAGCGTTCTCGCTGATCGTGCCCAGTTGCGGCAATATTGCTCATGCTGGAATCTGAAGAAAAGTTGATATTTTACAATTTTCATGTTTGAATAAGCTTAATAGTAAATCATAACTTAAAATGCACATTACTACTATCCTGATAATACCTTTCATCATATCTATGAGCAGACCGCAAACAAATCTCCTAATAACAGACCACTTCTCCTCGAAAAATAGCTCGTTTGAAACAAGGTGTTTAAACTTATCCATGGGCAGCTCATTAACGATGAACTTTGCGGTGAAAAACTCCTGATACAGTTGGTGGGCGAAGTAATACTTCACGTGGCCATCAAACACGCGGCTGACTGCCGCAAAATGGGCGTAAATGCCGACGACGATATCTTGTATCTCGTCTGGTTCAAGACCAACTGCTCTGAGGTCGTCACGTGTGATGACAACTGTAGACCTCATAGTGGCTTTGAAGGCCACTTCACTGAGCTGCAACACAATACAAGTAATAATATGGTCTCGTACATTACCACTATTTTAGGCAAAGAGAAACATGTTCAGTTCTCTCACCTGCTTTACTAATAAATTGATGTCTTGGTGTTTTGCATTGTCACTGCATCTGAGGTTCTCCAAAACTGTGGCAAAAACCCGTGTTGTGGTGCTGATTTTTCCAATTTGTGTTGTAGGAGCCAAACCTGCTGCTATAACTAACTGAAGCAACAGCGGGTTGAAACAAAGTGCAAAAACAATTTTAGCATTTCGGGAAAGATCATTCCAAAGCTTGTCGGCAGAAGCACCAGCATAAAAATAAAACAGTTTCTTCATACCTTCTAGGGGCAGATCACCAAGTAAGATTGTAGAGTCTGGACGTAGTGGAGCAGGAAGCTTGATGACACTGTGGGGTCTGGAGGTAAAGACGAGCTTAATGTCTGGAAGGAATTGTTTATTGCATAAGTTGGCAATGAGGTCTGGTACACTTTGGGGAGTATCATAGTCCACTTTGGGTACTTTGTCTTTAAATGACCACTCCGCCTGATCCAGACCATCAAAGAGTAGAAGACAACTTTTCTGATTTTTTTTGATCCACTCCCATGCATCCTCTCGAGTGCTGTCGTCTAAATCCGGATAAATGTTATCCATAATTAGCTTCCGGAAACTGACCTCTTTGCCAACTGGCATCTCCATAAATTTGTAATAAAGACATTTGTATTTTTCTGTTTTGGCTAATCTTTTGGACAAAGTCGTCTTTCCGGATCCGGGGTAACCTATGAATGCTGTAAAGCGATTGTTGGACTTCAGCAATTCTTCAAATTCAATGTCCTCATCCCGCTTAAGTGTATCAGGTTCACCAGTTGAAGCGGCAAAAGTTTCATGTTCTGGAACTGCCTGTCCGCAGAAATAAGATACTTTAGTGTACTTTGGATGGACAACTGGAATATCTTCTACTGAGACGTCGATTCCAGCTTGGAGACGGATGTCATCTTCACGGCGTTTATTTTGCTCTTGCAAAACCTTTCCAATGGCTTCCTCTCGCTTTCCGAGTTTTCGATGGTCTGATAAGAATACAGACCTTTAAAGCATGAATATTTAAAAAGGAAACTGCATAAGGTTATATATATATTTATAAATCGTGACAGTTGCAAAACGCACTTGTAGTTTCCTCAGCAACTACGGCATATAAAACATACATTAATGGTCCATTAAATACATCATTGTGTATACTAACCTGCTTTATTTGTATCCAAACATTTCGTGAGTTGCTGTTGTTCATTGGGATGATCTATGGAACAGTTAAAAAATAGTTATGTATCGTTGAAAGGAAAACTGTTCTTAGGAGATATTTTGGTTTTGGTTCCAAACCCAAATAAATACAAGCCATAACAGTGCCAAAATGCAAAAGCCTTGACTAAAAGTTTAAATCGATCCATATATAATCGGTGTTATGCACAGCTGCACTCTGTTATAAAACGATAGTATGATAATAATAACAGCAGTTTGCTTTTAACAAAAATTTGGTTTAGCAAATAAAAGTTGTGATGAAAAATCGAACACGCTATAATTACAAAATGTGTCAGCAGTTTTGTAAAATTTCCAATTAATATTTCTGGAGGTAGCAGCAGATAAAAGCATAAAAACTAACAGTAAGTAAAATAAAAAGAACTAATAACTAATAACAACAACTTCAGTTATTTTTTTAATGATAAAATGTTGTGATAACTACTTTTTCAACTTATGAGTTAAATTACCTATTTCTTGGATAAGCTTTTCAAAGTTATTCTCAAATGATTCTTTGCTAAAATCGTAGTAGAGTTTTCCCGACACCAAAAGAGCTTTTGATAAAGATTGTAAAAATATAAATGTTAATTTGTGGTGAAAGTTGGTGATAAAAATTAATTCAGTAAAGAATATCCAAAGGTAAAAATAGAAAAAAAACATAAACTTACATAAATGATTAGTTAAAGCAAGAGCAGAATATAAGAACTCTTAAAGTTAACATTGATTTATCGCCACAAACTTTCGTTTACTTGAGTTTGCGTCTTCTGGTGTAACAATTATGATTAATAATGAAAATAACAATACTAAATATAATGTTACCATTCAAACCTTAAGCAACATCCCATTTTGTGACGTAGAAATCAATTTAAAAAAATCAACGAGTCATAGGCATAAAAATGCGTTGAAAACAACCAAGCACAAATGAAAAGTATAATAAAAATGCATACCTGTCCAGCCATCCATTTTATAATTGTCTTGGGTGATAATGGGTATTATACGTTTTCTCTTGTCAGCGGCAAGTTTGACTTCCCTTTTGCAGTTTTCACTGAGTTTATAATTTTCGGACAGAAACATGAGGACCAAGTAAGCGTTGTCAACGGCTTCATACATTCTGTCATAAATGTCTCCTCTGATCTCGTCTTTATCAATCCACACTTTGTAACCAGCGGCAGAGAGTTCATCGGATATCTGCAAAAGTGCGAGAAAATTAAACTAGACTGTTAAGTTATGTTTGTGAGTAGCTAATTTGCAACTCTTCTACTTTCGTAATCTTTCTAAAACCAACAAGCGGTTTCGGTTATTAGTAATTTGCAAAATAAATCTAAGACGAAAACAGAACAGCGCATTTTATAAATTCCACATCATCTAAATGATGTTTTTGCTGATATTTACGATATGTGTATGAAATAAAAGTTTCTTTCTGACCATAGCACAAATTTTTAAATTAAGATACAGCGAAAGTGAAGAACGAAACTATGTATTTACCAAAAGACAAAGTTTGAATTTGGAGTTTTAAACATTTTTTGATTATTAATTCTATTAACATTTCGTGTACTTCGTTAAAACATGTATACTGAGAATATAAAATCTATTTACAAACCTTATGAGCGAGATCCTTTGAATCATTCCAGTTATAACTGATCATTATATGCTGGTTGGCTTGGTTGTCATCCTGGTGTTGACTGGTCCCAGGTCCACAAGGTGAATTTGTTGCTTGTGGATTATTAGGTTCTGAAATAAGATGTAATATTTAAGCAAAGATGCATGGGTCTTGTACCGCTGTTGGAGAAAAGAAACGCGAAGCACTTAAACAAGTAGCGACACATGTAAAATAATTCAGGAAGTGATAAGATGAAAGAAAAAAAATGTGAAACGATAATGAAAGACAATAAGCATTTTACAAGAAAACGTTGTACGGTCTTATAATGCTCACCTAAAGAGTTTATTTGTTTCTCTTTAACTTGTGTCGAATTTACATTTTTTAAATCACTGACATCCTTTTGCTTATATTCTCTGTTGTCTTGGTATTGTCTTTGATCGTGATGTTGGTATTGTCTTTCATCGTGGTGGTAAATTTTAGGAGCATAATTAATCATGACTGGCCCTGATTTGCGGTAAAAGATAAGATTTTCATCTATAAAAAGGCATCACAATAATATGGAAACATAGTTTGATAAATGCAACTAATAGGCTTTATCCTAAGTATTTAAAAACAATTGTGTGCTTACGTATTCAGGGACACAGTTTCATAAAACTTACCAACTCTGCTTTCAGCCACTTTGCTTGTAAGCTCAATCAACCCTGGATCAATTCTACTTAAAACATTCTGAGAAGCTTCAGCATTTTCCATTGCTTGCAAGACTTGATTTTCTGCATCTGCAGGCCCTGGATTTAAAGCAAAGGAAAAACAAAACTTTTATACCAAGTAATATATTAACAGGTTTTTATGTAATTACAGCCAAGTACGAAGACTTAATCATTTCAATCTCAGATTACTCACCATGAGGCATCCCCGCTAGCATTGAAACAGCACGTGATGTTCCAGGTTGTTCATCACTTTCACCTGATGAGCTCTCTTCATTGTTACCAGGTTGTACAAGTTGAGGTTTATCTTCGGTCAATCTTTGCTCTTCTGACTTCGACATACTTCAACGTTGCAGTAATTATCTTAGCTTAGGTTTTATACCTGGTCAAAATTGTTGATGACGTGAACTTGAAATTTAAACTTTGTTAATATAACGATTAGTTCTTTAGTCTATAACTCTATATAGTTTTATTTTAGCATTTTATTTTAGTTTTTTTTGCATTTTATATTTCAGTATTTTATTTTTAGTATTTTTAGTATTTTATTAGTTTATATATATATATGATGATTATATGTGCTGCTGCTGCCAGCACGAGCACGTCTGTGCGTTGCCGACGAATTTGAGTTCCTGAGCAGGCTTGTTTATGCCGAAGTTGCTGAGTAGCCTTGTTTCTTCCGGAATTGCGGAGAAATCTTGTAACCTTCGAGGTTCCCAGAGCAGTGTCAATGCCACCAAAGTATAACTCCGAAGTAACCTCATTGCCGCTTAAGAAAAGTTCCAATCTCGTTTTGGTTAAAGTTCCGGACTATCCTCCCAAGTTAAGTTCCAGTCTCGCTTCTTCCTAAGATCTTGAGCAGCCTCCTTGGCACCTGAGTTGATTTTCAGGGCAGTCGTGTTTCTGCCGAAGTCCTTGAGCAACCTCGTCACCACCAAAGTCCTCGAAGCAGAATCGTTCACGCCGAATTTCCCAGACCAGCGTCGTTGCCGTCGGGTTAAGTTTCGAAGCAGTCTTTTTTCCGTCCGAGTTGCCGGAGAAGCCTCGTTGTTGACGGAGTTCCCGAAACAGTCTCGCTGACACCAGTGTTAAATTCTAGAGCAGTTTCTTTGCCGATGGAGTCACTGAAGCTGTTTTGTGGCTGCCGGAGTTCTTGGAGCAGCCTAGTTAACGTCTGTGTTAAATTCCGGAGAAATATCACTTCCACCAAAGTTCCCGGAGTAGACTTCCATCCGCCAGAGTTGAGTTGAGTTGAGAGTTCAATTCTAGAGCACTCTCGTTTCCGACGACTTTCCAGAGCTGTCTTTTTTTTGCCGAAACTCCTAGAACAGTGTTGGCAGCAACTCCTAGCCGGTGTTGGCAGAACAGACTCTTTGCCACCGGAGTTATGAAAGCTATGAGACTGGATATTTTGCGACACGGTTTCGTGGTAACTAGTTAGACACGACCGTATTGGTGATTTGAGAAAATCAACTAAAAGCGGCATTTTTGCACTGAAAATGGGAAAGTGTCCTGGGTGAGAAAAGCCATGAGCGCCGAGCTTGTTTGCTTACGTTGATATATGGCGGGTTATCTCCTGGATACTTTATTGCGTCCTGGCACCGTATTACGCTGAGCAAACAACGCTTGCCGATAACTCGGCATTATAACTTACACTTTTCATTGCTTTTATGTTCAGTAAAAATAAGATATAAATTTTATTTTACTAGTTAATACCACATCATATTTAGCAATCAATGCATTTAAACTTTCATTTACTTTAAGTGAATTGAAAGTCATCCCTGCATTTCAATCACCGCTAGATGGGGAGATGGAGAAATGACTCAAACTTTTGAATTTGTCAGCCAAGCGCGTCGAAGTAGCAACATAGCCTGGTGTCCGTAGAAACCGTGAGTTTTGTGACTAATCTTTTATCGTGCGTTTGTTGCTGTTCCTGGATGCCATCGGTCATGATTTGAGATAAAAAGTCGAAGGCAAAGACAAGAGTATCAATGAACTTCGATTCAACACGCATCCTAAGCTACCAACAGCGTTGAGCTTTCCCACAAGCTGCAATTAGATTAAGTCCAACCTGTCCAATTGCACCATCAAAAGGCGCGGGATTTAGTTTAGATGCCAAAAGCGCTCTGCGATAGTTGTTATCTCTAGAAAATATAGGTTGAAGAAAAGAAATGGTTGAATCTTATTGTTGCTGGTGTTTTCGCAGAAGTTTGACACGATCAATCAATCATATGCCTGTTAAAACGAATACTGGGTACTTTGCTACATCGTATGGTTTGTACGCATGGTAGACGGTTTTTTGCATCTTTACAGGTTTTGTTTGCTGTGTCACGTTCCAGAGCTTTGCACTGTGCGCTGTATCCAAGAGTTCACCTTCACACGCCGCCGTGTATTTCAATTTGATCGCATAATCGCCACAAGCAGGTCTCCCGTTACACTGATGATCCTGCCAACGATGCAAGTAGTATTGTCGATGTATTGTATGTATGTATTGCAACGATGTATTGTCATCATGCCGAGCTTTTGCCAACCATGCAAGCTCTTATTTTCTACCCACAATGTAATACCGCAGTCAAGCTGCTACACGACCAAGGACTGCATCACACGGCATCTGAATCGATTATTTTTAGTTCATAGATTTATGGCGATTGTGTTAACTCGAAAGTTTACTAGATCAATGGATCGATGCCGAAAGCATCCCGACTGGAAACACAGGACAGAGACGGCAATAGTCTGGCCGGAGTCACTGACACACTCGCAACTGCGTTCGCTGCCAGAGCTCCCAACTCATGACGTCGCTGAGTGCTTTGACAAGTTATTGCGTCTAATTACACAGAGCTTCGAGGAGCGCACAGACAACACAGACATGTTAACATCAGATTTATCGCTCGTCGACTTTAAACCTTCCCAGCTTATGCGGTGATATTTGTGCGTCATTGGTGAGAAAACCTCACGGCTACAGCTGAGGGAAAGGTTAAAGCTCGATTTATTGAAAAGTTGACGTCGCACTTTTCAACTCGTCCATTAGGAACCTTCGCGAACACGATGGCAGGCCGATGTCATTTTGATTGGTTGATTGATTGGTCGATGATATTTTGGCGATCGTTTCAACATTTCACGAAGCGTATGCTCGAACATATCACATTGACAATGAACCACGCGCGACATCGCCAGCGCATTCAGAAGGTAATTTCGTCACCAGCCACACTGATTTCACTGATTCTATATTCACAGTAATTCGTGTTATGGAGACCACGCAGCAAAGTGTCGTAATAGCTCCAACAATTACCAAGTTAAATAAATAATTACAGAGGGCGAAGTAATCAAAATTAGTCGGAAAATGAATGACTCGCACAATCGAGGCCGAGACCGAGGAAACGATAACTCGCAGCCGACATCAGTGTAACAGAAGACCGGGGAAGAGTAGCCGCTCAACCCGAGCATCAGGCGACGAGAATTAATTTTACTATCACGCCAGCTTCGGTGCAAACGCGCGCAAATGTGAGAGAACGTGCAAACACGGGTCCAATTTGTCAGAGCAGGGAAACTAACAGGGTTGTTATCGAAAGCATCACGTGACATCCACAAACCGACTCGTGATAACTCTCTGTTGACTTTTTACCATGCCACGTCATCATATTCGCTCTGTGATTGACAGCGGTGGTGCTGTTAGCATAGTTAAGGTAGACCATACAACGCCGAAGCGCAAACCGTCAGCTCTCAAGTTGCCACAAACGAGACAGAAATTTCTACTTTTTCTTAAACAGTATTTAGATGTCCATCTTGGCTTCCCAATTTAATTCTGTTGCAGTGGATGGTCAGACGACTATTTTAGGCATATGATGTCCTGACTAATTTTCAATTAGTCCTTTAACCAACACAGCGAAACCTGTGCTATTGGGTCCAACACACGGCAATTTACGCGAAGGGGACGCAAGTCCCAATTTCACACATTTCTTGGTTGGAACTGAACCGCCCGGATAAACATCAAAGATGTTAACTGAGTTTCCGGCATTGACAACTTGTCTGCAGAAGATTCCCGATGACGTAATACCCTGCACAGTGCATCGCATTATGTATTCAGGCGAGCTGTTTACGTGTAACCTAAAGCTAGTCAATATCACCAGAAATACGAAAATTAATCGACCAAGAAGTAAAAAACTGCTGGACGATGACATCACTTGATATGATATCATACGTGATACGATATGACATATATGATACGATATGACATATATGATAGGATATGACATGTATGATACGATATGACATATATGATACGATATGACATATATGATATGATATGACATGTATGATACGATATGACATGTATGATACGATATGACATATATGATACGATATGACATATATGATACGATATGACATGTATGGTACGATATGACATATATGATACGATATGACATGTTAAATACGATAGGACATGTATGATATGATATGACATGTATGATACGATATGACATGTATGATACGATATGACATATATGATACGATATGACATGTATGGTACGATATGACATATATGATACGATATGACATGTTAAATACGATAGGACATGTATGATATGATATGACATGAATGATACGATATGACATATATGATACGATATGACATATATGGTACGATATGACATATATGATACGATATGACATGTTAAATACGATAGGACATGTATGATATGATATGACATGTATGATACGATATGACATATATGATACGATATGACATATATGATATGATATGACATGTATGATACGATATGACATGTATGATACGATATGACATATATGATACGATATGACATGTATGATATGATATGACATGTATGATACGATATGACATATATGATATGATATGACATGTATGATACGATATGACATGTATGATACGATATGACATATATGATATGATATGACATGTATGATACGATATGACATATATGATATGATATGACATGTATGATACGATATGACATGTATGATACGATATGACATATATGATATGATATGACATGTATGATACGATATGACATGTATGATACGATATGACATATATGATATGATATGACATGTATGATACGATGCGACATATATCATACGATATGACATATATGATAGGATATGACATGTATGATACGATATGACATATATGATAGGATATGACATGTATGATACGATATGACATATATGATACGATATGACATATATGATATGATATGACATGTATGATACGATATGACATGTATGATACGATATGACATATATGATACGATATGACATATATGATACGATATGACATGTATGGTACGATATGACATATATGATACGATATGACATGTTAAATACGATAGGACATGTATGATATGATATGACATGTATGATACGATATGACATGTATGATACGATATGACATATATGATACGATATGACATGTATGGTACGATATGACATATATGATACGATATGACATGTTAAATACGATAGGACATGTATGATATGATATGACATGAATGATACGATATGACATATATGATACGATATGACATATATGGTACGATATGACATATATGATACGATATGACATGTTAAATACGATAGGACATGTATGATATGATATGACATGTATGATACGATATGACATATATGATACGATATGACATATATGATATGATATGACATGTATGATACGATATGACATGTATGATACGATATGACATATATGATACGATATGACATGTATGATATGATATGACATGTATGATACGATATGACATATATGATATGATATGACATGTATGATACGATATGACATGTATGATACGATATGACATATATGATATGATATGACATGTATGATACGATATGACATATATGATATGATATGACATGTATGATACGATATGACATGTATGATACGATATGACATATATGATATGATATGACATGTATGATACGATATGACATGTATGATACGATATGACATATATGATATGATATGACATGTATGATACGATGCGACATATATCATACGATATGACATATATGATACGATATGACATGTTAAATACGATAGGACATGTATGATATGATATGACATATATGATACGATATGACATGTATGATACGATATGACATGTATGATACAATATGATATCGTTAATGAAAAACAGAACTTATTGTTTTTGCAATGATATTTGTTCTTTAAACAAATGTATTCTCAAGCTTAATTTATAATTGCCAGTCTATACATGCGCATATAATTCGAATGGCAAGAAATTGTTTTCCACTCTTGATATAACAAGATCTTATTACAATGTGATAGCATAGAACCTAGAGGCAGAATCAAAACCGCCTTTTCTATACAAACGGCAAATCATCTACACTTGTGCAAATATTTGCTTTGGCTCGGAAAATAATCCACGAACGTTTAATTTGCTGATTAGTAAATTGCTTGAAATATTCGAGTCATTTTGAACGTTTGAATGTGCTAAACGACAACGGTTTATCACTAAAATGAACGAATGCTGACA
The DNA here is from genome assembly GCF_947623445.1 of Clavelina lepadiformis. Classification (NCBI taxonomy): domain Eukaryota; kingdom Metazoa; phylum Chordata; class Ascidiacea; order Aplousobranchia; family Clavelinidae; genus Clavelina; species Clavelina lepadiformis. Next base: position 2,866,530 of record NC_135243.1, read on the forward strand.
GATGTACGCAAAGTCAAAATTAATCTTCCTTGGATATTTGATAAATGGTGTCGGTGTCAAAGCATCAGATCTATAACATGGATTTAAAACGTCACTTTGACGCTTTTACGTTTTAGCGCAAAAATAGAATGGACAAGGCACGCGCTGAAGGCTTTTGAGGTCGGTATTTCACTCGATGTTTTAAATTTATCTTGTTACGTGACACAGGGACATTGCCAAACAGACGGTACTTTGCTCACTATGGTGAATTACAAATAATAATCACCGTCCAACAGTAAAGTTATTGGGTCTACAAAGCTTTTTATTACATTTTAATGAAACATCTCTATACTGCCTATAGGAGCCCGATCTGTGGTATTCATGGTGTTCGGTACATTCATGGACAGCTTGACCTAGGCGCCCTACGTCATGTCATGGCGACAACCTCCATTGCGATAATGGAGGCTCGTTTTTTCCGATTTAATAATTGTGCTAATGTCGGACGCTTGCTTTGTTTACGTTCGACGGCGGGCACCAACTTAACGGCGCGATACTCGAGTTTCTAAACTGAAAAAAGCGTCAGTGAACTCGTCAGTGAAGTAACGAATAGTATCGGTCGTCAGTTGACAAAATTTCTCGGCGTATTTTTCGACGGGATGTAACAATCTTGCCCACGGTGGCACTGACAGCGTCACTCGGTAAACCCGCTTACGGTACGTGATGAACGACGCTATTTTTCACGCTGCAAGTGACGCAACATGCGCGATATTCCCTTCGATAGAATATAAAGTGATATATGTGTTCACGCTCGCTTGCATTGACGTGACCCTTATGTACATTTCGTGACCCTTACAGCAGCAAAAAGACAATTGAACAAACACTTCATTGCGTCTTCGTACACGAAGGCATAAATATCTCTGATAACTCTCAGACCGAGCGCAATTTATGATTCAAAATCGTCGACAAACACATGTTTCACGAAATGTACTTACTGACACGAGGATACTTTGACGTCGGCAAACTATACCCTCACGCTACTAGTGCAAAAGTTTAAACAGCCTAAAGAGTGCACTGGACTGTTCCAACAGACTCCAAACACTGGAAGTTCGATCCTGTCTAAAAACAAACATCTCAACATCGATAACCATCGATAACCAAGAAATTAAAACAATGTTATATGGTAGGTTGACAGTTACAGCGCCAGAAACGACGCAATGCACCACTCGCTTGGTGGCGATCGCGCAACATGCGTCCTAACGCCTAAAGCCGCACTGGTAAACAACATAACCAAGAAATAAAAACGGTGTTAACAACCACCACCCCGGAGTGAATCCAGTGAATCCCGAGAGACCTGGCTCGTTGCCCAAGAGATCAACGACATTAACAACTCTACTACATTCGCACACACACGCACACACACACGCGAGAGACGAGAATTGAGCGATGATGCGGTCTACAACAACGGACACGACCTCAGGAGACTTTCAACTCCTGAAGCTGCGGGAATTGTGCCACGGAGTCGATCGTTGCCTCTGACAACCAATCAGCAGCTCGCCCCTCCGCCGTGGCGAACCAATATTCGCGGCAAGAAGATGCAGCAGAGGGCTGGGGACGCAAACAACGACAACCAGTCACAAACGCCGTACAAGGTGGTCATAGAAGAGAGATAGAAGAAGAAGAGAGATTTTCATAAGAAGCATAGAAGAGAGATTTTCCAAAAGCGCGAGTTGGTGATGACGCAGTGACGGTATCGAACTCGGGTATTTCCCAAATAGAAAGCCCGACAACGTTTATTGTTGTTTTCTTAATAACCGGTTTGGAACAATGGCATCTTGTACTTTGGTTGTGTGTGAACGTAAAACAGGAATTTCCTAATAATCTCGATACTTCCTTTTATATTCATATTAGTAGCTTATAGGTCAATTAATCCGTCAATTCATTACTGTACTGAGTAGTGTGGTATCAAGCTGTAACTGATGTTACGCCCTGAATAAAAATCTCTCAGCGTCGTTACTGTGAGTTGACCCGGAGACCGGTAAGGCAGCTCAGCTATTAATGTGGCAGGTTAATTAATTATTAGAGATTAAGTCCAAGTATAAAAGAATGCTATATAATTGTGTCACAAACCCATACAATGAAAATAAAAAATTGTTAAAATGACTGCTATAACAACAAAAGATATGACATCCCCAAACTATATTAATAACATTTTTTATAAATGTTTGCTACTCTTGTGAATGACTCGAGATCCAAGAGATGCAAGTTTTTGTGTCAAGAATTATCCGGTCCATGAAACCAGGTTTAAGTTTACGTTGAACAGCGACACCCTTGGCCGTGAGTGACTTTATACAGCAAAGTATTGTCACGCTACTGCCACCAGCCGGTCGTTTTAAAGCCGCATTTATTTACTCCACTCAGATACCGACGAACCCCGAAAACACGATTATATTTTCTAAAGTCGCCAAACCAAGTGACAAAAATAGACAAGAACGAACATTAAAAGGTACTTATTGGTGAGAGGCCGCCCATGAATGTTAAACTATGTGAGCAGCAGCACATTTTATACTTTGGGTACATTCCACGATGAAATGGTGACATAATTTTGAACAGAATACACTGTGCACCGGAAAATCTTGTTTTGTTATTCATTGTAAAAGAGTTAAAAGTACCGTGAAAAGATGAACAACCAACACTTCCTGATAAATCGACGCAGTATTTAAACATAAAGGAAATATTTTATCATTAAACCTGAGATTTCAAACAATGGCTGCTGATAAGGGCGAGCGATATCACGTGAGTGTTTGCGTAACAGAAATTGATTTAATTCGGGTCTAGCGCAGGTAGCACTCGATGATTGTATTACGTCAGAAATTTTTATCAATTATAAAATACTAAAGTGCGCAAATAAGCGGATGCATTTTGTAAAGACAAAATTAAAACAACTAACTGGAAGGTCCAAGAAAGGACAGCGTTTCATCAAAATATTTCTTGTTAACTCAGCACGTATTTTTCAATTTAGCCATTTTTATAAAAGTGAACAGGAAATTACGGAGCAATTGCATGCAATAGAATAGAAGTTTTCACGAGGCCGCTGTAACACACCGATGTTGCTCTTATTTTGAAGTGAAACCGAAGATTCAATGTCGTTTAAAGTTTTCTCAGTTTCTGACATGTTGCTCCACCACGTCTGCTTTGATCAAGCTCGGGCGAACAATCTATGTCATTTATGTTTCCATGAATGGAAACCGCTAGACGGAGGGACGGAGCAACGATGTGTCACGGCATATTTTTATACACCTGTGTTTAGAACGTGTACATTTTATATTGTATCACCCAATTTGTAAGACACGTGTTCACGGTGTGAGTTGTTACCTTTACCAGACCCACTGCATTTTAGTTGTACTGTACTCCATTTGTAAGTCATTTGCTTATGGCGCACAATGCTCATTTGCTCCACTCTTATGGGTTTGTTTTAGTCCAATGCGTTGACGTCGAGGTCTCTTTTATTTAAATTGCTCCTGTAAATGTCAAATTCAACCAATAAAATCGTTCAACATTATTTCTTCGAAAGTCAATTCCGGAAACGCGAATCATAGACATCAAAAACATCAATTGAGTAAGGTCGTGGAGTGAAGTGAAATAATGTGTCTATTGTCGTTGCAGAACTTACTAACTTTTGAAATACTAACAATACAAACATCGAGTGCTACCTGCGCTAGACCCTAAATAGATCAACTTCTGTTACGGAAACACTCATGTGATATCGCTCGCCCCTTATCAGCAGCCATTGTTTCAAATGGAAATTTTAATGAGCAAAGTTCATTTTTCCGCAAACAAGCGGATAAGTTAAAGTGCACTAAGTTGAAGCTTGATCTCACAAACTTGTTTTGCAAAACAGGGAAAGTGGGACATCTAACGATCATCATTGTTAATTAGTCGAAAACCAGATTTTTTGAACGTTTTTCAGGTTTCACCATTATTGCATTGTGACACAACAAACTTACTAATTCTGACTTTAACAATAACATTTGAGCGCTTAAAAGAAATCACCAAGGAATTGAAAGCCATACCTCGATGTATGCAGATGAATTAATTTCAGCGCCGCAGTCTATTGGAACCTCCAAGTATTAAAAACACGTGATTCGACTTGAACTTGCACAAAAACTACAACTTGAAATGAGCCACGAGCGATGAGAAGTCATCAGTCAACTATATTTTATATGTATATATATATACGTTTAATTTATTTTATTACTGGTATAGGTTTGAAACTTAAGCTTTTTAATCGGTCTTGGTAGACTTGCCGGAATAATCTGCAACTTAAATGCGAAAAGAGGAAACATCTTTGAGCCATGGGTTTCAATTTTTTAACAACATTAACCTTAACCCACCGTGACCACAAATGATAAAGGCTTGACTCGTGTTTCTCTAAATTTATTAAGATTTTATGTAACAAAGGAATTGCTTCGAAAACAAAACAGGTACTAAACTGTTTGTATTAGCTATGAAAACTATTGTTGCTTGTTGATGGGATATTGTTGCTGTGTTGGTTCTTTAGTGGTGATCGGTTGTAGGCAAAGGCAAATATTTTAACTATAGACTTTGCTAAAATGGTGCCTTCAAGTTACAATTTGTCAACTGAAGCCGATTGTTTGTTATTTTTTATCTAACAAAAAACATGGAGGTTATAATTTGCAAGAGGAGATGCGCGCACCACGTCCATATGAATGATGCGTCCATAACGTCCATAACGTCCATATGAAACTCACCATAGCTCCCCTGCATGATGTGAGGGATAATTTATATCGATAGGCAATATGGTTGCACTTGTGCATTGCTTGTGAGACGTACCATATGGTCATGACGCATAGGTTAAGAAATACTGACGTAGAAGTATACAAGACATGCACGAAAGCAAACCGTCATGTTTAACTTAAATTATAATTATTAGCATGACGTCACATCAACTCATCTTGAATTTTTTTCAAACGAGCCACGAATGTCAAAGCAAATTTACTCGCGTTAATTCGTCGCAAAAATTTCCCAGAAACTGCGCCGCGGTTTCTTGGTTAAACAAAAACGTTGCACAGGCAAAGCTTTCTGCTAACTCGACAAAGTAATTAAAACAAAGAATATAATCAATGATTAACTGAGCAGAGACAAGTAAATTTGAGTTATTCATTAAGAAGTTGGTCGACCTTTGTAATGGGCGCTACCATGTGCGTCATCACCAAGGCAGCCAGCAGGCTTGTGACATGCCGAAGCTTATAAAAACTTTTAATAATGAAACAAAAATTATTTACAAAAACCAGAAGGGAAACTTTTCTTTCATTATCTTAAATAGTACTAACCACTCGATGCACTCAAGTTCAAAAGCGCCATTGGCAAATTTTTTGCGCTATCCAGCCCATACTTTGCAGGGAAATTAAAACGGGTTGTTGAATATTTAATACTTTGAAATGTTTTTCGTTTTTGTGTGGTCTGGGTCATGTTTGATGCGATAATAGATGATTTAGTTTGATCTAAATGCATGGTAGAGAGCATCTGTGTCGTAATAATGCGGCCTTTGATATTTCACTGATACTGTAGCTGGATCATTTGAACGGTAACAATCAAATAAAAAATGAGCGACGATTTGGAACTTGCACAAAGACCAGCTCATAATCGTGGCTGGAGCGATGAGGAATCATGGCCGGGTTTAAGTCGTGCAAAGTCTTTCTTCAGTCCAAGGATAAAAATTGTGATGTCATACCAGTTAAAATTTGCGCTAACCCTTGTACAGGGAATTATGATATCGCTTGGAGTTTGTTATTGTGCTACACAGAGGCGATATGTATAAAGTCAAACGCCGTAAGCATGTTGCAAGATTTGATGTGAGTCAAATCGTGAGACATCTTATACGAGGGGCACCACTTGCCAGATAGGTCACCAATTCTATGAAGTTACGTCACAACTGCGAGTTCAAGTACACAGCGATGGTGAAACCTTGTCCAATGCGGCTGGACCAAGATTGTCTATAAAATTCGAGGCTTGAGTTTTGATGTATGTCTGTCATATTTTAACAGATTTGGTTTTTAAAAGTGAGGGAACCCGGCCCTCAAGTATAAAAGCGGAGGCCTAGGCCACTACAGACCTTTTGTCACAAAGGGCCCATTCAGCCCCTTTGTTCCCACCATCTATGACTTTACTAAAACCATTTCATACACATGACAGTTCTAACTAAAATGACACAATGAAATTTAACCAATGTTATATAACTAAATATCTAAACCACTATGCATAATACAACTAAAAATCTAAGCAATTATTTAATGCTAACTAAGCAATTAATAAATTAAACAGACAGTCGTTGTAATAGTTTAAAGAGTTTCAGGATTTTACTGAAGGAAACGGATGACCTGTTATCGTGTACACATTACGTCATTTTTCTGACTCATAATTTAGTTTACCGACCTTCATTCACAAGCTTAAAAATAACCTCATCTCAGCAACAGCACGCGCTTTGGTGAATCTTGAAGAATTTACTCAAAGTTACAATTACAATAATTAAATACTGCACACACCTTGCCAGCTTCGGCAATTTTTTAATTTATGTTGAATGCAGATTTTTACATGAACGATTTTACAGGCTTTTTATAACGGAAACCATGAATACATCATCAAATCATTACATCATTATTACATCAAACTGTTCCTTAACTGAAACACATTCATTGCCAGTTAATTAGCTAATTACCGACTGACAGTTACCAGAAACCAACTAACTTAACCCCACACCTCATGCAGTCTAGCTTATATAGAGGAACAGACTTCTTCTTCTCGCTGGAAATCATTGGTTTTGACTCATTGCTGCCACCAACTGATATCAGGTTATGTTGAAACATGTGGTTTAGTAAATTTACATCTAACAATTCACAGTGACCTAACTGGAATAATGACGGTTGGAATTTACACACAAGACTTGTGGATAGTAAGGAATTTTAACAAAATGTAAGAACTTCATTGAATGAATTCAGTGTAAATTATTTGATATTTTTAAGGTATCTGGAATTACATTTTTCTTTTGACTTGTTTCTTTACTAAGCAGAAAGCTAAATTTGTTAGCTTATTTCTTTGCATTTGTTTTCACTACGACTATGATAACTATGTCTCTAGCTACAAGTCGTGCTTCGTTATTCAGTTCAACAAATTTCACAATCAATCTACGTCATCAATCATTGAGACGGAGTTGTCTAAAGCTGCCCTGAAAAGCAGCTTACTGGAAAAATTGATGCAGTGAAAATCACAAAATTTTACTCCATTCCATTACAAGTTGAAACATCACCATTTTGGTTGGTTGGTGCGTTAAAGTACTTTACATAAATTGAAGATGATTTAAAATCAGTTAGCAATGTTATACGTTGACAAAATCTATTGGCAGTAACAGTTACGTAATGCTTCATGACGCGAATATGAACAACAACGAAAATCGTCCCGTTGAAAAGTCATCTCGCATAAACTGGAATGCCTAAAAACCCCAGATTCCAATTTTCAACCTGGGATCGAACAAATATCATAGTTACGTCATAATTGCAACTTTCTTCGGTTAAGATCATTGCCAGGAAGTGTAAATTTATCACATGTCTGTTCGCAAATGATGTCATAAAGCAACAAAATTACTTCATATAACAAAAGTTGGCGACGATGTAGGAGGATTGCCATTTTATAAGATGTCGATGTGATCTACTTTTAAATACATGCTTTGTATCAGAACTGCAGGTTTAATATTTGCTGAGGTCAAAGTCATAAAATAACGAAGGACAAATAAAATCGAAAGGCCACACACTTCAATATAGAAGCCTCTTTGGCTAAGTTACTGTAAATGATTCACAAATTTTGTTTTAAAAACGCTTTTATAACATTTGACATTCATAACGTGTTATATACGTTTACTTGCTGCTGGTAGGCTACATAATAGGAAAAAACACTAAAAATCGTATTTCTTGTATAGTTTAGTGTAAAAGCGAAATAATTACCTCGTTCTATTTGTTCTGGCTAACCTAAGCAAAAAAATTATGTATCAACACAGCTTTTGTTGCGTAACAATAGATAATGTTAAAATAAAACGTATTGTTATCAAACAAAATTACCCTTTGCTCTGTATAAAATAATTATTATGAAAAACACAGGAGACAACCATTATTTTGCTTCGTGTACAAGCGATTACTTAAGACCAGCGCAGCAAAGGATATACAGTAGAATTCGCTTAATTCGGACACCGGATAACTCGGACAACCGCTTTATTCGGCCAAAATGCTCGAGAACGGAACAAAAGTAAAAATTGAACGTAAAAAACTCCTGTTAATTCGGACAATTCTCCGCTTAATTCGGACACAGTTCGCAATTCCTATCGTTAGGTTATGACAAAATAAACAGTACTTCGTTCGTTTTAACACAAGATGCAGTTGCATTATGAGCGATTATGGTGAAACAATGACGATCGATGCAGTAACAATCGACAATGAACTCATATAAGGCCGTGCCAGCTTCATAGTCGCTTTTACTTCGGTACAATTGTGTCCATCTTGTAGAACAGAATGGTACAGAAAAGTTTTGCCGAAAAAGTGAAATTGTTCACTAAAGTAAACGAAGAAAAAAATAAAGACGCTTGCTTCACAGTTGGGCAGTTAGCTGCGTTGGTGGGGATATCAAAAAGTGCGTGTATGTGTGTGTTACACAGTAATATACAGTATTTGTTGAATCGTTTGGTATCGAAATACTGTACAATACAACTAACCTGAAGGTATAACTCTTGTGCGTTTTATGCGATCAGTGCCAATTACTGCAGTATAGCGCAGCTGCAATTCATTTATTACGCAACAGTACAGTATTTTAAATGCATTTTTTGCCTTTATGCATGACCATGAAACGAACAATCGATTTTCCGCTTAATTCGGACAAAGCCGTTTCTCCGCTTAATTCGGCCAAAAGTGAGCGGAACCAAAGTGTCCAATTAAGCGGAATCGACTGTACAACGTACACATAAAAGCTAGGAATAATCGTAGCGCCAACACGTGAGGTAGAAATAAAGGCAAACGGATCGGTTATTGATACGCGATAAGGCGTGGGGACGGTCAATGAGGTCATAAAATTGCGTAAATGTGTGGTCAGACGAGTAGTTGTGAGACGGGACCTTGGGTAGATACAAACTTGTCCTAAAAAATATTTTTATCTTGTAGGCCGTGTATAATCAGTATCTGCTGTAAGTTATCTGCGTCTGTCTTTCCTGCGTCGTTCTCCGCATCAGGCTTGTATGTGGAGTAAGGAGGAGATTGCGATCTCTCCAATGCTGGGCTGCAAGGTCACTCACAAGTAGTCGAGGAGCTTCAACAACACGCATCAGGTCGCATGGAGCTGGATTTAGTGTCTGGCTGGTGTTGGAATAAGCTGCATTTCGTTTTCAGTGAATTATCTCGCAAAATTAAAACTTGTAGAAGCAGTGCTGGGGCTGATGCACGTGACAAGGTTTGAAAGGGCGACAGCCAATAATACGACCAGATGTTCTTTGAAACTACACCGCGGTTATTTTGTATTTTATATTATTACCGCTGTTATTTTGCGAGTGACGCAAAAAATATTATCTACGAGTGCATCAAAATACGGCTTAAAAACGTAAAGTTTTGACAAAATTCAGTAAATTTAGAAAAACATGAGCCGAGTTAAAACATTCGCTATAGAACAGAAGTTAATAAACGAACATAAACACGCATACATCGTATATCGGCTTCACCACAATGAAAGAAGGTCAAAGGTCAACCATAGAGTTGTGAAACTTCCTTTCACTCTACACTGACAGCGTTAAATTGTTTCGAAAGAGAATCTCTCCCAAAACCCCGTCCCCGCCCCTGTAACGTCACTCTCCGCTAGTGCCCGGAAAAAGTTGGAAGTTCTTGAGAACGACCGGATAACTGGATATCGGGGTCGAGTAGGAACCAATTCGGTCAATGTGGACGTGGATAGGGTATTTGGAGTATTCACTTGGGTATTAGGAGGTGGATAGGGGCGAGGCAGCCCTGGTTAAGCGGGACGTCGTAGCCCACCATGCACTTGAGGGAGTAGATGATGGCAGACTTGGTGATCGCTCTCGGCGCGTTCAAGTTGTTTATCACCATAAGGGATGTCCCCTCGAAATCGAACGTCGCGCTTCCCTCCTTCAAGTCGATCTCCACGCGGAGGTTGATCACTGATCCGTCGTCCATCTTGTCCGAAGCGCGAAGTACGCCGTCCGTTGTCGTGGAGACGTCGCGCAGCAGATTTCTGACCGCGACCTCGGCGAGGTGTTGGATGTGTGCCATGTAAGCTTGGACCACGTCCAACCCGTAACACGATATAAGCTCCTGGACCAGGTGGATCCCCTAAACAGAAAGCTTCGTTGTAATGTCTGTGATTGATACAGTTGTGACGTCACAAAGACACTTGCCTTCTGGTTAGCGGCAACTAGCGCTCTCAAGTCGGCCAGGTTGCCATGGAGATTGTGGGTCCCGCTGCAACGAGCAAAATCGCCGGGGAGCATGAGAATCGCTGTCACTTCTGTGGGGTCACAAGTAAAAACAAGTTCAACAGGGTTTAAAAATAATTCTGACTTAATAGAAAACCAGAAACCAATTCATCGTTTCACTTAACAACTACCATGAAACTTTTCAGCATCATATGATATGATAAAGCAGTCATTCACAACATTATCACAATCACAACCCATCATAAATCACAATCTTCACATAATGTTTCAGTAGTGGTTGGTTAACACAAACACCATTGTTAAACAACAACAATGAAATGTTTCAAACATCATATGATAAACTTTGTGATTAGATCTATAACATTTATCACATGGTCATACTCACGGTGAGATCAGGAAGATGAACTCCTTCAGCACATGGATGATTGGAGAGAATGCAATCTCCCTTATTGATATCTATCGCCCACATCTGGTACTGCACACCATCCTGCATGGCCCCTAGGTGGACTGGGATGTGAGGAGCGTTGGAAACAAGACCACCATCATGTCCGAAAAGAGCGCACGAGAAGTCAAGTCGTTCCTGTCGGTTCATGTAATGTTACACAAAGAATATTGAGTGTTTTCACGACACAGAATGATCATAATAGAATTACAACTGCTCAGTTATCAAGAACATATTTGCACAAGCAAGTCTGGCAATATACACAAGACTATACAGGACTTTCAACAGCTGAACCACAGATAAAATGTCAAGGGCCGAGAAATCTTGGTGCAATAAATTCGCAGAAATTAGACCAAACAAGTAAAAGCAGTTTTGGACGATTATCTAGACCAGTGATGCACACAGCAGTCTCCAGCTTAAGTACGCAACTTAAATCTGGTCGGTTTGTGCGTAGTTTGCAATGTTTTTGTTATTTCTTCCCTTGAAGTGTGCACAGTGACAGAACTACACATCGCAATCAACCCTTTTAAGCCGTAACAATTACACAAGTATAATTTAGTCTGCTGGGTTTACGGTTATGACAACAAATGCACAGCTTGGTCCTTGAGATGAACTTTTTAATTTAGATTAGTAAAGTAGGCCTAAGTATCAAACTTGTAATCGCGAATAAGTTACCAGGTCAGTGGAATCAAATCTGCATGCACTATATACAACGCTTGCATGAGATGGGTGCAGAAGTGAGCTAGCCTGCAGTAAAATTGTACAAGTTTTTGCAGATGAAATGATTGTGTTAGGTGGTGAGTATAATTGCACAGTAGCTTTCTCCTAGTAATCCTGTACTTTTAACTGCGCATGATGTCAAGCATTTAAGTCAGTGTTTCTCAAACTTTTTGCGATCGCGTACCATTCATTCGTTTTTTTTGCTACACTGCGTACCACCTGGCTCCTGAATGACTTATTTTACTCAAATATACCGGTATTTATTAGTTATTACCGTTATTACTATACCATGAATCCAATGAATAGCAAGAAAACACAATTTAATTTGATAGATGCAACTGTTTCTTCTGCACAAGCTTGTCTATCCGGGGCAACACATTATTCACAGCACATCAAAAATCATGTTCAGCGGTACGCGGTACCACTTAAAAAGCTCTCGCGTACCGCTAGTGATACGCGTACCACAGTTTGAGAACCACTGATTTAAGTGAATCTCAGAGATTAGAAGTTATCACCGGGTTGAGGGTGCCAGCTCCTCCAAGTAAGTATAGTTTTGCTCGGAAGGACGAAGTGAGTGAAGACATTATTCCAAAGGTTTAGAAGAATCATCAAGAAGTTATTCGAAAATGATATCCTTTGATGTCTGAAGAGACCAAAACAATAAAATTTCGAGAATCTGTTGGTCAATTTTCTGAACTGGAGGATATGTTGTATGTTTGGATTGATAGCATGCGTCGCACAAGCCTTCCACTTCCACCCTCATTGGCCGTTTTTAAAGCAATACAAATCGCTGAACAGCTATTGATATCAGAGGATGACTTGAAAGCTTCATGGCAGTGGCCGATTCCGATCACGTCGTGGATTGCAGAAAATTCTTCTCCACGATGAGAAGATCCCGAGAATGTTTATAACATGGAGCAAACTGGGTTATTTTTTCAGCTCTTGCTCATGCCATCTGGAGATTTCAGCACTAGCCGAGGAAAAAGAAAGCTAAAGAACGAGTGTCACTGGTTGCTTGCGCAAATGCCACAGGAACGCATAAAGTTCCTTGTACATTGATTGGGAAACCAAAATTTCCGGCTTGTGTCAACAATCGAGAATGGCCTCTAAAGTACTATGTCAGGGTAAAGCATGGATGGACGTTGACAGGTGTTGGAAATGGTTCAATAAAGTTTTTCATCCTGAAGTGAAGAAGAGAACAGGACGCTGGGTTCTCCTGTAGATGGACACTGGCCCTGGTCATTCTTCTGCTTTTGAGAGAAACAACGTCAAGGTGGCATTTTCCCTTCCAACTGCACTAGCTGGAAGCAACCATGCGATGTGGGTATAATTGCAGCACTAAAGAAAAGTTGAGATATTTGTATGTTAAAGATGTTCTTAGCCTTTATGAGCTAAAAGAGACTTTGAAGTTACGCAAACAAGAGCAAGCAAAAAGGTTACCCAGAGGGGCAGCGGGTGTTGCCTATGGCAACCATCATCTGCTAGATGCAGCGAATTACGTCAACTATGCATGGGATGCGATATCAGAATCAGCGATAGAAAACGTGTTTAAAAGGGCTGAATTATTTCCATTAGAAGGTGGCATTGTTGATGGATGAAATCTGATATGATCTTATGTCCAGGATACGAGAACTAGATATGAAAAAACTGTTTAATTTTTCGACATGTGGTGGCTTACCACTCGATGTCACTAGAGCGTGATCTTCAATCCCAGAAAGTCCGATACCTCCAACTCTGCCCCCGTCGTTGATGATGTCACGCCCTGGACTGGCAAAACCAAATCCTTTCTTGTATCTGCAGATGCGTGAATGAGTTTGATGTTAGTGAACTAAATAATAATGTTTGAATAATCTAAAAATTTGAATGCTAAGTTTTAATGAAACGACAGCGTAGCTGTTGCATAGTAATTGGTTGTGAACATTCTACAAATATCATTCGACAACAACTTATACATGGATGAGGTTCTTTGCAACTAAATGTGGAAAATACTTCAAACTGCACCAGTGTTGATCTTAGAACCCACCTGGCTTGGAAAGTCGGCAAAAAGTCACCAAACTTTGATGCGACAAAATCTAAGTCTTTCACCGTGGAAGGCTGACACATGAGGGCGCAGTCGGTCCGCTCATACTTCGGATTCAAATAAAGATCGGTTTTGATCCTTTCAGGGGAAACCCTGATCTGATAATGCTTGCACACACTCGACTATAAGCTCATCAATAGTGACATCTAGTGCAGATATGGGCTCTGTGATCGAAATGCAACGAAATTGTTCTCAAAAGATTTATATCAAACAAATCAGAAAAGAACAAAATATTAGGTAATTGCAATCATCCAATTTACCAATACGAGATTATCAATTAACATATGTATATTGAGATGTTTATATGACATTTTATTATCCAACCATTACAGCGAGATGATGATTTAAACTGTGATAATACACTGTGATGTAACAAATTGGTAATAATGAACTAAAATAACTGTCGCAAACTGTTAATTAAAAAAAAAGACACCCAAATGAATTAAATAAGTAAAAACATTCGGTAAAGACGTAACTATTTAATCTTGTTTAAATAAGAGACAGCCTTTGTTGTAGAGAGAAGAGATTGTCAAGTTGCCTGAGCTACCGCAAAACTAGCACTAAATACACATGGACCACGAACGAAATGGCAAATTTTTCGTGGCAATTCGCCGTGAAAAATATCGGCTTCGTGTGCTCAGGGATGAAAACCTGGTGTGTGGTTGGAAATAATGAAGCCATGTTGCATAATGTTGTCTGATATAATCAGGTAATTTCATATGATATGATACCAACTAAACAAATGATTGTTGGTAACCACATAAATTACCACATCGGCAACTAAATTGCCAAATAACCACATAGCTGGTAAATTAGGTAACCACATAATGGTGGTGGTCCCAGCATAAATCGCAAACTTCTGATAATGTGTTAGTAGCGGTTGGTTAACATAAACACCGTTGTGAAACAACAATGAAATTTTTGAACATCGTATGGCAAACTTCATGTTCAGATCTATAACATTTATCACATCACCAAGCAAATCACATGATCATACTCACGAGATTGATCAGGAAGATGAACTCCTCCAGTACATGGATGGTTGGAGAGGATGCAATCTCCTTCATTAATATCTATCGCCCTCATCTGGTACTGCACGGCATCCTGCATGGCCCCTAGGTGGCCTAGGATGTGAGAAGCGTTGGAAACAAGACCACCATCATGTCCGAAAAGAGCGCACGAGAAGTCAACTCGTTCCTGTCGATTCATGTAATGTTACACAATAAACAATGAGTGTTCTAATGACACAGAATGATCATAATAGAAATACACCTACTCAGCTATCAACAACGTATTTACACAAGCAAGTCTTGCAATATACAAAGACTAGACAGGACTTTCAACGACTGAGCCACAGATAAAATGTCAAGGGCTGAGAAATCTTGGTGCAATAAATTCGCAGAAATTAGAACAAACAAGTAAAAGCACTGTTGGACGATTATCTAGACCAGTAATATAAAATAACAAACATGTATAAATATGACAAGTTCAAGCCAGACCTTAATGTTAGTGGATATCGCTGTCCGTTGTAGAATCCTACCCATCTGTTCTGCAATGCTCATGAACCTTTGATGTCAAAGGTCAGAGGTTATAATATAGTGATGGGGTTAGTGATCCCAGTATAGCACATAACCCATAAAAGTTAATTGGGAATGACAAAAAACCCAACCACGCCTTACAGCTACCCCAATAATAATTGTATGCATTTGGTATTCAATTTCCCAGTTATTGTCTTTTGGGTAAATTGTTAGTCATAAAAATCGCTTTGAGAAATTCAGTCCACCAAATAACACTTAACAATAACAAATATCACCTATTTAAAATAACGGAGAATGACAAAGAACCCAACCACACCTTACAACTACAACAATGGTCATTGCATGCATTAGATATTCAATTTTCCAGTTATTGTCAGTTATAAAACTTGCTTCCAAAAACTGTATCTACGAAATAACACTGACCTGTGTGAAAATATAGAGAGTTGGATGGCGTCCAATTCCTTGCCAATATGCTTCGGCTTTCCCTTCCCTATCATGATGGTGACGTCACCTGAATAAGCGAATTTTCACAAAATTACAATTTCTAATCGCGGCAAGCTACAATGATGTTGTCAGTCTATCATGTAACAAAAAGACAACCCTCAACACAATCTAAAGTGATGTTACCATGATGTCATAATGCAATACATAGTCATACGCAACCATGATGTCATAACGCAATACCTTTCTTAGTCATCTTTCCCTTGCAGTCAGGTTCCACCAAGATTGTGCTGATTTTGTGGATGATAATCGCTGGACCGTGAATCACCTGACAAATCCTCTATGAAAGTCACAAAGTCACAATATTTTACAAAAGGTAAAGATAAAATATCTCAAAAAGATCGAAAGAAAACAAGATACTCAATACTATATAGTATATACAGTCGAAATCGGTTAATCGCATATCGGTTAAAGGCATAAATCGCTTAATAGCATTGCATTGCATAATCCCAAACCATTCCCATTCACTTGTGAAGAAAATTCAACGGTTAATCGCATAAGGGTTAATCGCATAAATCGGTTAATCGAATAGGTTTTCTTGATTGATTTGTAGACTTGTATCACTTAACCGCATATTTCCTTTGATGAAGTGTTAAGTCGCTGAAGATTATCCTCACCAATAAACAAAAATCATCGCCAGATCTCTCGCAAGGCTATAGAGACAGTAGCATGTAAATGATTTGAACAATAAAGTAAAACTTCACGAAAAAAAGCCTTCTCTACAGTGATTATGAACCACAAAACTACGTTTCATTTAAGGATTGTTACGGATGGTTACATCACAATAGAACAACAAGACTAATTTTTATTTAAGCATTGTTACGTCGCAAAGCGCAAACCACTGCAAAAACGTAGAATACCTGTACTGTACTGTAGCCTACGTATACGATATAAAATGCCAGGAAATAGTAAGCCAGCAAAGCGAAAAATTTATGTCTGTCCGATAGAATCCTTGTTATTGAAACATTTTTTGTGTCGAAATCGAAAAGAAGGAAGCTCACTTGTTGCGTCATAATTAGGGCCATTTTTATTTTGACCTAAAAAAAAAATTTTTTGACTTTATTTTTATCAAATTTTGACTTTATTTTGACCTAACGAAATTGCTTATTTGTAGAGGCCACAGTTCTTCCTCCAGTTACCCAAACATAATATTTTGTCGATTTCAGACCCAAACGTAATATTTTGTCGAAAAGTCAAGGTGTTTTATGGATTATAAAAAGTGTGTCGTGTTTTTTGGCGATAGATTTAGGTAGCTTGTGTTATTTTGTCCTTGTGAAAAGTTCACTTTGCCTCGATTTTCTCCGCATGGTAAATTCTAATAAACAGCAAATTAAACAGGGAATGCTTGTTGTTGCTCCAATCCAGCTTGATGGCGTTTACTTTTCCTGTGGCTTTCAACAAAATACTTTTTATCGCACTTTTATTGCATTAAATTCATCAGAAAAATCTCGAAAAATCCGTCTAACTTTTGCTGAAGACGATTTAGCTTGCTTAGGCATTTTTGTATTACAGAATGTCAGTAGGCTATTCCTAAAATCCAAACTGTTGATCTTCGAAAATACCACGTTTATGAAGAGGAAGTGTTTTATAAGAATTATTTAAATACGTAACAATGAATAAACAATGGACAATTTGCGATAAAAGTTACTGGTGATCCAAGTGGGCATTGTGACTTATTTCCTGCTTTTATGGATTAATATGGTTTAATTGTGTTGCAGTTCCTGATTTACAATGCTTCCACGAGGATTTTTACAAGAATTACTCTCAAGAAACACAAAAACTTTGTAAAAAGCCATATTTTGACAAATTTTGACTTTATTGAAAATTTTGACTTTATTGTAAATTTTGACTTTATTTTGACCTATAAACTTCTTAGAAACAATCCCCTAGGTGCTGAAAACAACTTTATTCTTTGATTCGTGGTCAGACGAGGTCCTTAAAAAATTTTGACTTTATTGACTTTTGCGGGCCCTAGTCATAATGCATTGTGTCATTCAAAAAATCGGCGCCGGTGTTTAAAAGAGAATAACGGAGAAAATGTAGGAACACATACACCGTTTAATCGCATAAAAAAGCTTGGCAAATTGACTATGCGATTAACTGATTTCGACTGTATACACAAAAATATAACAAAGCATGTAGAGTCCAAACAACACATATAAGCACATATCGGCACATTGAAATAAAAACAAACTTTGTCCTGATGTTGACATTAACAGGAAAATTTGTGTCATTGTTGAAATTTTGTCTTAATTTAAGATTTCAAAATAAAATACCTGTGGCGCTTGTATGGTGACACCAGCTGTAGTAGACTTGAACACATGCTCATAATCCCCGTCGTATCGACTTAGATCTGTTGATGTTCCTGTGTAAATAGTGTCATAAATTTCACGATGACAACACAAGGACATAACTTACGTAATCTTATTAATATTTACCTAGCTTGCGCATGCATGCAACATACATGCTCATACTGATACTGGATATCCTAGCGGCACCATACCTCCCATGTTGCACCCAATGCTGGGTTGGTCTTCAAATGATGTCATAGTGTACCCCACTACGCCACCTGCTGGGCCGGATAATATTGCTCTATTTCCATCGAACCTGAGCATTGAGGAGTGTGAGATGTTGTATTTTATATCAGAAGACGGAAACATTTGATGAATCTTTTCCGACTCAAGGGCTGTTTGAGTGTTGAGTTTTTACAGGCGGGCCAGATCATAGGCACAAACGATGTCATAATTAGTTGGAGCTGTTACTTGCTCCTATATCTACTGTACGTTCCTCAATCTACAACACAGTTTGCAATGATAGGTGTCACTTCGTTGGTAGCTTGCTTATCGCTGATTTAAATGAATATGACGATCTGTTGTTATACTTCATGTTAATATAATAATATAATCACAGCCTTACGAACAAACTTACTTATCAATAGGAGTGAGGTCACCATCAGACTGCGTAAAGAGCGAGTTGATGTCTATGTTGCTGAGGTCAGACTGAAAGCTTCTATATATTCTTTAACTCACAGTGTGAGGTAGGCATCTACGCATGCAGCGAAGTCGTGCGAGACAATCTTGACCATGGACTTGAGATGATAGTTAAGACTTGTTTAAATCTCATCTCCATGGCAATCTTTTTAACTGCTACTTCATACTCGGAAAAGCTGCATACATAGACATCTGATGTCACAGTTGAAGGTTAAAAATATTAAATTAAACTTGATTATGCAATAGCATAATGACTAATCAATATATAAACACAATAGACCAGCATCACAAAGTGAACAATAACCATTAACCAAACAATCGATGATGCAAAGTTTTGCGACGACAACTTAAAGCAATCGAGCTTAAACAAGACTCAAACTCAGCATTCTTTTACTTTTGCTGCCAAACAAAGCAAAACAGTTGTAAGCACCAAAACATATGCATTGCCAAGCTGTATGTAATTTCAATCTAACAACAGCATAGACTCACATGTATGAATGCATGACAGCATCAAACAAATAAACTACTATAATTACGCAGAGAAGTGAGGCTTACTTCAGCTCTTGCCTGACACTAACATAAGCGTAGGTGCAGTTCTACAACCAACAGAAAACTAGGATATAATTAGGAATAGGAAAGCAGATCAAAAAGGTTAAGAACCGCTGCTTTAAATCAAAGTAAAAAGTGATAATAAACTCATCTCTGACGAAATATTAAACACCATGAAAACTATAAAATAAGCAAAGACGAAAAATACAAAACCCACATTTAAAGTCACCAGTAGGTAGTAGCTGAATACAACTGCATTGTCAACTGGAAACATCAGAGTTAATAAACTTACGAGGTCCAACATTTTTGGTCTTGATTGGTTTCCAAGAGGATCTCTCCAGCCCTCAGTGAGAGCAAGTGCCATTCTCTCATCTTTCCTCTCGAGGAGAAAATTTGTGGCAACGGTCGTTCCCATCCGGATGAAATCGATCTTAATCAAGTCGAGTGATTAACGCATTATAATTTTCAACTCTTCAAAACAAAAATAAACTATGTATACATAATTAGGCGATCTATAGATTTAAACAGCATTTCATAGCAGTGGTTTTAGCCAAGTTGACAAATGGTTAAACTTGTGGAGATGATGAGAAACTAACATTAATTACAGACAAAATTACAGGCATATTTGTAATTAAGCACCAACAATAAAATCAAACTACATTTGATAATAATCTTTTTAGCCTCGTCAACAAAGCAAAAAATTAAACTTGAAGGAACAATGAGAAACAAAATTAATCACAAAATTATGATAAACTTTTCCATATATATAGGCTTTATTTATGTTTATTTTTGTAACATACCTTTTCCATAATGCTTCGAATTCCTTCCCTGGGAGCATCACAGTAATTTTGTGGATCGACAGACAACAGCTTCATCACTTCGACGCATAGGTCAGTCAATTGGCAGATCTGTGAACTACTTCTGCTGCATTTGCAATGAATGCTTTCAATATCGATAATGAAGTTAGGACTAGCATTTTTCATGTCTAGGCTATGTAGCATAGGCCTAGGCCTACTACACTGGAAAAAAAGTGACCGTCATCAGTCCAAAATTTTTATCATTGACTATTAAGACGTTGATTTCGTTGAAAAAACATTGTCCATACCTTATTGTGGTCCAAGTCATACCCATAAATCTGCCTGCATACAGTTTGCAACTCCTTTTTATGGCTGACTAGGCTACGTCCCACCGATGCACTGGAAACAATGATGGCTACAACTAAAACCCAGTGTACGATGTGATTGGCATTTACTTCGTTATAAGTGAAAGATTAGTGGCTTAATCTCATTCGCGTTATGTAATATACGAAGCCACTTGACACAGTCAGAGTTTCTTACCTAACAGTTGCTGTTATCGCGATAAATATCACATTAATATTGAGATGGTGACATTTCGTCACTGTTTAATTCAAAACCTTCCTTAGAATCCTTATCCATGCAATGCCGTAATTTTATGAACTTTGTTACTAGGTGCAAGGTTAAACAAGGTCGAAACAACTTAAAAGTAATCCTGTGTAAGTACAATAGGCAGACATTTAATACAAATTTCGTTACCCTAATTACTTTCCTCAAAATATAAAGACCTTTTTTTAACAATCAGGGAATGCTAACGTGCACAAGTGCTACGATTCTTTGATTTATTTTTCACATAAAAACACGGCATTTATGCCAACAATCACAACGAATATGTTCAAGATAACCTTAATTTAAGCTAAAATATGTGGTTCCTAACTATATAATAACAAATGTTATGCACTTTGTTAGAACAAATTCAAACAGAATTACAATCAAACAATCCCACTAATATCGATTATTTGAGGAATTAAAATTTTACTGTTCAACTTGTAAAATGGAAAATCCTGTATACTTACAACATGTAAATATTTAATTTCAAACAGTTCACTTTTTGCAATGCTGTAAGCATTTAATACCTCGTCCTCTGGAATCACTACATACTTTCTAACAAGAGACACGTACATAGTTTCACACAACATTACCAATTCTAGTCTCCCAAAATCAGGAAGACCATCTTGAACATATGTAGCAACAAAACACCGAATGTTACATTATGTACCGTAAATTTCTATCCATCGAAAGTACGAACGATTGTGTGGCATGACGCTGAAAAAAGTCAACACATCGGCAGAAAAATTGTTAAACAGATGAACTTTTGGTCCCAGAGTATACTTGGACGCAAATAAATTTTCGTCTTGCAACAACATACAGAGGTGGCGTTGGTGCTTTTCTGCCAAAAACTTTTGAGTGTTTTTGAATGAGGTTCTGCAAGTTAAAGACTTGAAAAGAGAGTGCTTCGCTTCAAACCACCGAAAGAGCTTTTTTTCGTTTACATTATAACCTAGAAAGTAAAGGAATTGTGGAGCAGCAACTGACAAGGGAATCCTGAGCATGGCAGAGGTAAGAAATTGAAGCTGCGTGAGGCCATTTGCTTTAAACGTTGATATAACCCTATGGCAGAATACGTTTTTATATTTATTGTAGTTCAGGTACTTGCTTATCTACTGTGTCTACCTAACCATGAGGTCTGAGAACACGACAGGGTAACGCAGCAAGAACGCGTAAGAAAATCGTGGCCTCATCCGGATCCTGTAAAACCCACCCAGCGCCACAGACATCGCCATTGACTCGAGAGTTTTACGTAGTTTTAATTCAGTAGTTTAATAGTACTGGTTTGCTGCCATGCTGGCGATGTAAGTTTGAATTTATTTCAACTTTTATCCATTGTTCTCCATTCTCTTTTGTCCAAATTGACGATATTTGTTTGAATCTGTTTCACGACTTTTCTCCATTGATGGCTGCCGGTCGACAGGATTGGAATCCGGTTGTTATTGTTGGAAAACAGCTTTTTTAACGCTTTTCCTTGGTTGGATTGTACCTTGGTCGCCTTTGGCAGGTTTATGTTGTTTTGTTGACTATACCTTGTGGAAAGGTGAGAGTTGGAGTACGCTTCCTTTGTTAATTGGCAAACAGACGTTCGCATGTTTTTTGTAGCTACCTAGTGCAGTGTATATCGTCTTGGTTGGAAACCTTTAAGTGTGCCTACCAATGAAGACGATTACCTTTGATTTTTTTGCTTCTTGTTCCTTTTTTTGTTGGAGTAAAGGATCATCTCCTGATCAGTGAGCACAGCCCAGTTGTACCAGTCCTTGTCATCTAAGCCAATAGGATCAGGTTTATTTGTGTTAGCCTGGTGGCGTTATCAAGATGTTTCTTGTCTAGCATTAAGCTTTCCAACATCACTTACTTGAAAACAGAGGTAGTTATAAGGATGGTGTATTCTATATCTGACATCTGCTTAACGAAGATGGCTCGTGATAATAAATTACTTTATAACACGTTGTCTCTTTGCTTTATTGCATTTATGTTGCCCATGCACTTTAAATTGTAATTTGATTTTTATGTAGTCTACACAATTTTGTGAACTCGTGTCATGCCATATATTCTGGTGACTCCGACGACAAGTTGTTGAAGATGTCCTATCTCCAAGATATGCAAAACAACTTTTCAATTTTATCTCAAGGCCACGCCCAGGTTGCTCTTTCGCCGCTTGCCCTGGCCATAATTTTACCTGTGATTTGGCTTTTCGCGTGTCTGAGCCACCTCGGGCTGATAGATCTTGAAATCCTTTTGTTTGGTTTCTGCGGTGATTCCTTGCTTGATTTGCCGCAAAATTTAATTCACCCTCCTACACAGCGTCACTCTGTCCAGTTTTCATCCGAGAACCCGTTTCTTCTAGACGTTCAGTTCAACCCACTCAGTCATTTTCCGGAAACCAAAACCGTGAAACTCCCGTCGTTCTGACCAGAGCGCTTTCATTTCTTCTCCTTCGAAGAAATTTGCTGAAAACGAAGGTCATTTGCAAGATATTTCATCCTAGATACAGCATCTTGGATTTTTGTCCTATGTCGGTAGGCTTTTAGCTTTGAAACGCCTGATTTTCGATGGAATATTTTTAAAGCGGTAACACGGTGATTGTGACGAACAGCGCACGCAAAGCGTCGTTCAACAAGATGACAGTGGCTACACTACATTCAATCAAGATAACTGTAAAAGCATAAGCTATCATGCTATTTTAAGTAAAGTTCGTCCATTTAAATGCAGTTACTAATGTAGGCCTAATGTTCATTTTGTTTTTGAGTGTTTTCATTTTTAATTACAACTGTTACAACATAAGGTGTTACAACTTTACATTGGTTTACTTTACATTGCTGTTTCAGAGTGTAAAGCGTAGACATCTTACATTGCGGGATCACTCCTTATGCAAGTGATTTTGTTGGGTTTTGGTAAATATAAATGCCATTGTAGTTGTCTGAACAATCGTAATTCTCTCCATGGAGCAGAAATATTGATGAAAGGGAGCTAAGAACGGTGCAAAAATTCAACATCTATCAAGTTGAAAACTAAAGAAATTTTTAAAAAGTAATGAAATTGTTAAGTCGAAGTTTTTAAAAGGTATTTGTTGTCTGATTCAGAATTTTTAGGGGTGGTCCTAAACGTTTGACCGCGAATGTACAGTAAGATTTAGGTTAGATTCGTTAGAAGGTAGATTTAGGTTAGGCTTATTATGTTTTAAATCTAAGTTTATAGGTTAACAAGAATCTGTGAAAAAGAGCAAAGCTTCGAACACACGATTTTTTCCGATGAAATAGCGGCAGCCAAGCTTTTTTCACAAAGGGCCAGATAATTTAATCAGAGAACTGACGATCGCGCGCCGGATTGCCACTTTGTTTTAATAGACTTCAAAACAATAAGCTCTATTTTGCCACAGTGAGGCGGGCCGGGTAAACTAATCTCGCGATCCGTAGTGTGGTGGCAATAAGGTCCGCAGGTTGGAGCATAGTCGAATGTTCATTCTACATTACGTTAATTATGTTGTGCTAATTGTCATAATTAACTCTTATTCCTTCGGGATTCTCCTGCAGATCTGATGATATATAACGTTATTTGTGTTCTATTTCGTGTGTTTACTAACAAGCGCTGTACTATATTTTGGCCGTGTTTAGTATACACGACTCAGTTTTGATTACTTCTGAATTACGTAATTCGCACTACAGCGCTCAATGCGTTAGTTCTGATATTGTCAGTCTGTTTTTGGACAGTCTGTTATTTGCAGTCTACCGAATGCAGTTTGATTCTGTGCTCTGAAAACAGTAAATATTTCGTTGAGAACCTATAATAAATTATTATTCATGACATTAACAGTTTGGTTCTGGTACTGTGATGCTTAACTGGCTATCAGGGGTTAATGAACGCGATATCAATGGAGTCAGATTAGCGAACAATCAATCAGGCAATAATTAACAACAGTTTACAACCCCAACAATACGCCCAGTTAGCAGAATGTCATAATCGCTTGGCGTAACAATAGCACCTTTAGGAATCACTGTTTGGGTGGAATGTACTAAAAGTAATTTAGTTGGTATCTGCTGCTACATTTGTCTATTTTTTAAACTTTACTTAAAATACAAGGCAAAATTATATAAATACAGCGCTGCAGCTACCACGAAAAATTTGACGCATTTCACGTCACATGCGTAACGCTTCGAGATATGTGCTACATTACTTGACATATTGCAATAACATCCGTCAATGCTACGTGCCGGAGTTGCGGATTTTATCATTCCTTTACCCGCACGTGATGGATGGTGAAGTTTAACGTTGTTTCAAGGCATTCCTCTGTCATTCCGGTAACTGAGCAAGACGAACAGTATTCCTCGATGCTAACGAACCTCATCTTAATACGTGAATAATGCTAATTAGTTACTGTCCTAGGAATGACTTGCATACGATCAGATGAACACATATTAACTTTTAGGTTGTTTTATTATTTGGACCATTTAGGCTATAATAGCCCGACATTTTAGGTGGTTAAAGCGAATACTACATCTGCATTAACTCTTCAACACTAAGTGTGTCAAGGCAGAGGTATGGTCATGTGTTCATAAAAATTGGCCTAGAGTAACTAGTGAACTAAGCAATAAATGTGGCGGTTACGTCACAGTCCGTTGAGAATTGTAATAATATTTTGACAATGTACAGTACAACGTGAAATATACAAATACAATAGAAAACTTGTAATATACATGCAAGCTCTACACTAGAGTAAAGAGTACCATGCTATAACGAATAAAGAGATTAAATAGTATTACTATTATTGTATTATTATTAGTACTGGCATTGACTAAGTATATATGTTGAGCTTTAATGCTCGAGCTCTGACAGATAATTACGGTTTGGAGAAAATTGGTAAAATTTGATGTAAATGCCTTGTCAAAATTAAAATATATTTGAATTTTTTTAAGCCCTGCCAACTGGTCGACGAGTATCGACAACGAATTGTGAGAAATTTTGCTGTCGATGGTGACAACGTCGGAAATAAAACCCACACTACAAAGCATGGCCGATGGGTTGATGAAGCGATGTGCGAAGGCCGGTGAGAGTCTTTCTTAGCTTTTGTTTATCGGTGGAGATTGTTGCAGTCCAAAAAGATCTGTCAAAGCACAACGTACTTTTAGCTCAGCGGTCTGACCTTGCAGAATACTGGAGTGAGAATGCCATCGCAAGTGGCCGTCAGCAAAGCCATCACCAAAGCCGAGATGGCTTGGAATTGTCGTCGCAAAACCAGAGGCATCTCTGTCACAACTTCAAAGGTGGAAGCTTTGGTCGATCCTCCAGCTCCGCGATGGATGTCTTTGAAATTCTCATCCAGAAAGAGGAAATCTTTGAGATCTTACAAAAGCAAAAGGGGCAAATATTATGAAAAAGGGGGTTCCCCAACTCTTGAACAAGAGGGGCAAAAAGCAGGACAACAAGAGATAAATTGACACGGTCGTTGAGTGTAAAAGAATTCTGGTCCGGAGTAGGTTTATAAAGCGGTGACTACGTTTGGTGCAAATATCTATTAAAAACTTTACACGGAAATTTTGTTTCATTTCGTATCACAACTTTTAACTTTCTACTTAAACTAACTGACTTATCACTTTTTGACATCTTGGCGTTTCTCCCTTGCAGGTACACCGTACCGGCAATAACTCATTTGCGGGAACTGTGTTCCGGACCGTTCCGGTTTGTTTTCACCACTGTGTATACGTCATGCGTCATCACGCGTCATCATGTGTATACGTGTGTACGGGGGGGGAGACAAGCACCTTCACGTGGTCCCTCCTGTCAGTAACATATCTAACAAGAAGATATGCGAAGCGAAGTTTGTCAAAACCGAGCAATTACCCAGACCAGAGTTCAGCGCAGAGTGGCGAGGGAAACGCCCTTCCCAGGGCGCGGCAGCTTCTCTGTCGAAAAGTACCGTAGACCCACCGTCCTGCAGCTGAACACCGAGGGCATCACCGCCAGCAAGATCAGCGTCATAGAACACCTGGCCAACAAACATCAAGCCCTCATCATCGTCCTCCAAGAGACCCACTGCACATCTATGGATAAGTTGGTAATAACCAACTTCACACTCGCAGGCGCAATCCTCAGCAGGAAACACGGCCTCGCCACGTTTGTCCATGATCAACTTAGCTGGACCCTAGAAGACCAATCCCCAGCTCATTCGGAGCTCGAGTGGCTTTGTGTAGACATAACAGGCTACAAGATCATCAATATCTACAAGCCCCCACCCTTGCGACTTACACCATCAGCCATACCAGTGTTCCCCCACCCCAGCCTCTACATTGGTGACTTCAATAGCCACCACACGGACTGGGGCTACAAAACAACCAACAACGATGGAGAAAGCCTGGCTACCTGGACAGCCAATAACAACCTCACCCTACTACACGATCCTAAGGGTGCTGCTAGCTTCTTCTCCGGGCGTTGGAACACTGGTACAAACCCAGACCTGGCTTTCGCAAGTATGGGCTCCGATTGTCGACACCCGCACAGACGCGTGTTAGAGAAGTTCCCAAGGTCCCAACATCGACCCTCGCTTGTCACGCCCCCCAAACTCACACTGCCTGTTCCGAGCAAACGGGTTAAGCGTTGGAACTTCAGAAAGGCCGACTGGAAACGCTACGGCTTCCATACAAAAAAAGCCGCGAAGCGTCTACCTCCGCCACACACCATCCACGTGGACGAAGCCTACCAGGACCTCTGCGACGCAATAACATCTGCGGCAAAAAAATCCATCCCCCGCGGCCGTCGGAAGATCTACATTCCGTGCTGAGATGAGGAGTGCCAAAGCCTCTACTGCGACTTCCTTGACGCTCCTCAGGGCGACGACACCAACACATCAGCCACAGTCTTACTAGAAAGGCTTGATCAAAAGAGGAAGCTCCGCTGGACGGAGGCTGTCGAGTCAATCGACTTCACACACTCTAGCCGCACAGCATGGAGCACATTGAACAATCTCACTGGCAGGTCACGAGGATCTCGTCAACAATGCCCTGTCTCGCCTAATGCCATCGCGACACAACTTGTGAAGAACGGGACGTTTAAAACGAGAGACCGTGAATCAGACAGGTCCGTCCTTCAGGAAATGACGGAACTCTGGAAGGTGCCAACATCACACGCAGACAATATCTCCGGCGACTTCACTACGGAAGAATTCGTCGCCGCCCTCCAGCACATAAAGCCAGGTAAAGCTCCGGGCCTTGACCATCTATGTCCGGAACTTATACTCCATGCTGCTCCCGCCCTGAAGTCCTGGTTAAAAGACTTCCTTTCCTGCTGCATGCGCCACCTGCGCATCCCTAAAATCTGGAGAAGAGCCCTCGTGGTTGCAGTCCCTAAGCCGAAGAAGCCCCCAGGGGATCCAAAGAGCTACCGTCCCATCTCCTTGCTCTGCATCCCCTTCAAGATCCTCGAAAGACTCATCTACGCCCGTGTCGAACCGATAATAGACCCACAGCTCCCTCGTGAACAAGCTGGCTTCCGACAAGGAAGATCAACCGTAGACCAGGTCACACTTATGACCCAAGACATCGAGGACAGCTTCTCAGCTAAGAAGAAGGCCGGCGCCGTGTTTGTTGATCTCACGGCTGCCTATGACACCGTGTGGCATACCGGTCTCACCTGCAAACTACTCCGTCTACTTCCTGACAGGCACATGGTCCGCATGATCATGGAACTTGTACAAAACCGTAGTTTCACCCTCACCACCGGCAGCGGCCCACGAAGTAGACTACGCCGACTCAGAAACGGCGTCCCACAGGGCTCCGTCTTGGCTCCCCTCCTGTTCAACACATACACCTACGATCTGCCCAGCACCACCTCCAGGAAGTATGCCTATGCAGACGACCTGGCACTCCTGCATTCTGCCGGAGACTGGCAGTCGATGGAGAGGCACCTTAGCCAAGACATGCAAACACTAACAGCATATCTCCAGAAATGGAAGCTGCAGCTCAGCAAGGCAAAGACAGTGTCGGCGGTCTTCCACCTCAACAACAAAGAAGCGCAGCGTGAGATAAACATCACTATTGATGGGGAAACCCTGCCCTACAGAGCCGAGCCCACTTACCTCGGCGTGACCTTGGACAGGGCACTCACGTATCGTCGACACTTGGAGTTACTGCGCAATAAACTATCTGCGCGCGTCGCACTCCTAAGGCGGCTGGCGGGCTCAGGTTGGGGGGCCGGCGCAAAAACCCTCCGCACAGCCACCCTGGCACTTGTCCACTCCACCGCCGAGTACTGCGCACCAGTGTGGTGTCGTAGCTCCCATACCCGCCATATCAACACCACCATCAACGACGCGCTGCGTATTGTGACTGGTTGCCTGCGTCCCACTCCAACGGACTACCTACCAATCCTTGCAGGCATCCAACCTGCTGAGCTACGCCGCAAAGGAGCCATGATTTCTCTCGCCCGCCGCGCTTTGGACCCTAAACACCTTCTCCATACCCCACTACAGCGACCACCACCTGGAAAGCAGCGACTGAAATCAAGACACCCCTTTGTGCCGGCCGCACAACAGCTACTCAGTAGCGCAGAAGACCTTGGACTAAGTGCGGCGCACTGGACGAACCACATGTGGAGCACAGAGTGGCACAACAACTCCTTCAGGCTCTGTGACTTCATAACCGACGCCGATCCAAACCCACCGGGAATGTCCCTCGCAAGAACTGCTTGGGTCAGGCTCAACCGCTTGCGCACCGGAGTCGGACGCTTTCGTTCAGACATGCACAAATGGGGACTGGCTCCCTCACCAGGATGCGAGTGTGGTGCCACAGAGCAGACAGCAGACCATGTGATGAATGCCTGCCCAATCCATCGGCCCCCACGTGGTGTGCTTGGTCTGAAAAGACTAGACGAGGATACAATCAAATGGCTGATGACGTCATGCCCGGAGATCTAGTCTGGAAGGAAGAAACGCTCAAACGAAGAAGAATGTGTATACGTCATGCGCCTACACGCGTCATCATGTGTATACCTCATGCAAAGCAGTCGCTTTGTTACGATGGACGCGAGGCAGACTCTAATAAGCCATTGGCAGATGATGATGATGATGATGATGATGATGATGATGATGATGTGATGTTTTAGCTCTGAGGCAACTTTAGGAGGAGTAGCAACTTAAATCGTAGAGCTTCATTTTCACCACTTCATAGTTATTCTGAAATAGCGGCGTAACCTAGGTTTTAGCCGCCCTGCGCTAAGGCAGAAAATATCGCCCCATTCCCGAAGCCATATTTTGAATTTCGTAGAAAGCCGAAAGTGCTTAAAGGCTGGTTGTTAAATTCCTGCGTTTCGACCATCCAGCTCAGAACGCGAGGGACGCAAAACTTTTCTATTTTTTTACACCTCATATAAAACGCTTTAAAATGCTTTAAAAGTTAAATTTATTTTCGTACTTACATTTAAAATCGCTGCGGAAATTTCTAAATTTTCACCTTATCGTGTGGCTTATTGTTTGGCGCTTCATGCATCGCTTAGCTGCGAGGTGCGAGAAAGTAAAGTATCTCATCCAATGTTAGTTCATGTCGAGCTGCATCTTCGAATAGGATTCCGGCGACCTCGAACTTCTTCGCCAAACGAAGAACATTGAGCTCATGCAGAAGACTGGAGTGAGAATGCCATCGCAAGCGGCCGTGAGCAAAGCCATCACCAATGCCGAGATGGCCTGGAATTGTCGTCGCAAAACCAGAGGCATCTCTGTCAACACTTCAAAGGTGGAAGCTTAATTTGGTTGATCTTTCAGCTCCGCGATGGATGTCTTTGAAATTCTCATCCAGAAAGAGGAAATCTTTGACATCTTATAAAAGTAAAAGAGGCAATTATTATGCATCCAGGGCCCCGCCGAGTCTCGCTTTTCACCTTAACTGGCCATCATGAAAAGGTCGGGGTATAACTGCCAGTTTTTCGCTGCGCAAGAGAATCAACTTTCCTGGAGAATTTTCAATTGCACCTCAATAGGTTTATACCAAGTGTGTGTGCTCGCTAATGTTGCACGAAATTATAAATAACTACGCAACGTACGTAACCACGTAACGGAGCTCCTGTTATAAACGTTTGGTACAAATTATGTTATTTCGCAAACTACTTTTTGGTACATTCTATGCACACAAACCATCGTTAAATAGCTTTTTATCTGTATTCATTCTCTGCGTAAATGCAATTGAAATGCGACATCTGCACTCGGCTCTTTGATCACTTTACCGTTTTTCAAAGCCGGGCAATAGCAGAAAACAATGTTGATGACGTGTCGTCATAACCGTCCT
Organism: Clavelina lepadiformis; assembly: GCF_947623445.1. Classification (NCBI taxonomy): domain Eukaryota; kingdom Metazoa; phylum Chordata; class Ascidiacea; order Aplousobranchia; family Clavelinidae; genus Clavelina; species Clavelina lepadiformis. Next base: position 2,897,501 of record NC_135243.1, read on the forward strand.
TTCATAACTATTGCTACAACCATAAACGCTGCTAAGCTGTTAAAGTGATATCAGACTGCATAAAACTCAAGACAAATATCGCTTTCGCGTCTCATGCAAAAGTAGATCACGCACGACATCGACAAACTTACGAGTCTCGACACAATGATGTCAGCTTAAAAACAAAGCGTTTATATCGAACCTCTAAAACAAGGTTCTGACGTGCTGCTGTGCATTGTGTTGCGTATTATGTTGTATCTTTTTCTTCGTTTTTTTGTTGAATTAGTCTCGAAACTATAATTTTTAGTCACTACATAAAATGATGTTCTTACAGCAGTCCTTAAACCTAGCGTTGCTTGTGCAAAAAAAGAGCAAAGAGCGAATAATCCCTAAAAGGGAGCGCGGGCGTGGTTCCGTTCCGACGTTGACAAAAGAGCTTTTGTTAGCTCAAACCAAATAACCAAATAAACTGCTTAACCTCTCGAGATCGTTCCTAAAGAATAGGAGCGATCTCAAAACCTCGTGCTTTAATATGAGAATAATAGAGCATACAGTTCATCTCGAGTCGTTAAGCACTTAATCAAGCGTAACAAGGAAAACTTTTTCACTCCCCGCATTTTGACAGGAGCATACAGTGGGCAGACGCTGGTATTTTAAATGGGGCTTTAAAACAATTTTCCCCGCTCCTCAACGCGATTCAAAATACCTCACTGCTTGCCAATGTTCCCTCTAAGCTGCGCGCGTGCGCACTGCTGACACGGTTTTCACGCACAAAAAATCTTTGCTGCACACAAGAAAAGAATTCTACCTGAAGTGAAAACAAAATAAACGCATAATAATGGCCACAGTACGCACGTGACACGTCTGATGTTGCTCACAGTGGTCGAAGGACCGCTCAGGGAGTTAGTATGTTTGCTCAGACTCGTGAAGAATTAGAGGGAACATGGCTGCTTGCTAACCTGGTGGTCATAAGCACGGATTGTAAGCAAAGACGCAGTTTCTTTCCGCATCTCAGGAACGCATAAAATCGACTGTTTTCGTAAATTTCCAGCCGAACAACTCGTAGAGGAAGTTGCAGCAGGAAGCTAATCCCCTGATATAACTCTGTGTGTTTGACGTCTTGCCCCAACTACACGCCGCACTGTTATTATTATTACTGCTGTTATTTGTCTGCGTCAAGTTGATATAAAAATTTTGGTAGCCTATATTTCTGTTAATCATTGGTTACAAGGTAGAGACACCATTCGAGGCAGATGCTTCAGCCTACAAGCCATAGCACCAGTCTCATTAGATTTGAGCAGATATAAGCAATTTAGAGCTGAACTCTACAAAGCAATTAGGGATGATAAAAACCTACTTATAACGCTTGAGCAGAAATATCATGCTGAAAATATTGACACAAAACCAATTTCTGTCTTACAACAAATTTTATTTCCACAAAACTCACTCTGGATATTTCAAATCACAAAATTCAGCGAATCTAAAATATTACAGCAAATTCACCATTTAACATAATTCAGTGAATATTTACTTGAATTAACATGTCAAACAATTATAATTATGACATCACTATTAGTTTATGTACAAATATAAATCAATTTTATCAATTAATCAGTAAATCTGTAGATGACGCATCGGGTTGAGCGATCGCTCGATGTCGCAGAAGTCCGTGGTTCGAATCCCGGCCACGACGCAATTCCTTTTAAACAAGTGAATCGATGTGTGGAAGGAATTTTTATAAAAATTGAGTAAATAATGTATTTCTGTTTAAAAATGAAACCTACTAAAATTATTACGTCAGCAGTGCTTGCGCGGAGTGAGATAGACGAAACGCCTTTCACCTTTCAATTTGTCACCACGACCAACACAAACTTTCAACCGCTATAAATTAAAAATTTGGATAAAAATTAAATTTCTGTGCAAAGTTCAAGTTGACACAAACATGACAAAACATAAAGAATACCGAGCCATGAAGCTGGTCAAGGGCGAGTTGAATTTTTTGTTTCTCGCTCGAATTTGCGGAGAATCTTCCACCTTCGAAGCAACCAACCATGAGCAGACCTCCTTCAATTTTAGTGAAAAATTCTGGTCCTGGAATGTCTTTCATTATGTTGTGTCTGATGTCCAACTCTTTTACCTGCAGATGAAATGTTTGTAAACTACAACCTGGTGTATTGATGAAGCTAATATATTACTACATACAAGTTAATATTACCATTAATTGGTTAATAACTAACCAGCACCGCGTGGTCAGATTTAGGCCTAGCCTACTGGTCCAACACAAATTCTTGGTTTTTGAATTAAACAGAAATAATTTTGAGCGGCCAATTAAAACCGGTATCGAGTATTAGTTGTAGAAACAAATCCTGATAATAAGTTTGCAAAAATATTTTCAGTTTTAAAAAAATTGAAACTTTTCAGTTGACCCAAAAATTAACCTGCACATGCCAGGCTAAAACTGATCGAACAAAATTTTGTCATTTTTTCATTAAAAAGAAGAAATTTTAAGCGACCAAGTTTATCGCAGATTCCACATTCCTTGTAGATTCAAGTAATCACTAAACCGTCGCAAAATTATTCTGCAATTTTATATAAATTAACACCAAATATCCGACCTACACTGCCCAGTAATCTCAACAAACTGCCTTGAAAAATATCTTCCTACTACCCATAATGACGTCATAAGCACAAATGTAAACAAACATTTATGACGTCATATGCTGTTCTAAGCAAACGATAAAAAGTTGAATAAATCGTCAAACCTTTCCAGGCATCTCAGAGATCGCCGAAATTAATCTTTCCACATCATCAGGGGAGAAGCAGCTCATCAGTTCAAGCAACTTTAACTCCTTTTGTTGTTTCCTTAAAACGTCACAAAAGATCGCGGCTTCCGATGATGACAATTTCAATCCATTAAGATTCACCACCTTTGGAAAGCGCAGTGACGCCATATTGAAGAGTTCCATGTCGCTGGATTCGTTTAATTCGCATAAAAGCGAAATATATCTGCGTGGGTTGTCGTCATCTAAACAAACATAATAGTTACTTATTTACCGGTTGTAGTTCGCCGCGTTATAGAAATAAATTTAAGACGGAAATTTTTCATGTTTAAGCAACAAAGTCAAGTTGAAAGCGAAAACTTACTTTTCTTGAAATTATCTGTTTGGAACGAATTAAAAAAAGAAGCAGTCATTTTAAATTGAAGATAAACTTAATACAACAACCAGAATTTATTTAAATGACATGTGGCCTATTTAGCCGGTAAATATTTTCACCAGAATTACCGGCAGCCTACTAAGCTAGGCTCTGTACACTAGCACTGGCAATATGTTTGCAATAGACATGTAAATTACAAAACTTACTTTTACTTGGCCTAGTAGGCTGTTGTACTAATCTACCAGTGATAATGTGGAAATATTTCCCGGCTAAATAGGCTACATGTCATTTCAATCAAGTTTCACAAAATATTATCACACAAATATTTTCACAGCATCACCAGTCTGCCAGCAGCCTTACTGTACTAGGCCAAGTAAAGGTAAGTTTTGAAATTCAACGTAAATGTGTGTTCTGCTGCGCATAATGCATGTCTATGGCAAATAATACATAACATGCCTATGCAGTCTATTCAAATATTCGCAGATTTAGGACAAAGTCAGAAAATAAACTTACCATACCATTCCAAGAACTGCATTTTCTCAAATCGTTCCAGCTGCGTCTTTAGTTCTTCTATCCAAATTCTCCTCTTGTCAGCAATATCTGGAAATAAATTATTATGAAGCTTAATACTGACAGGTGACAAATATAGTCTAGGCCTTGACGAAATGGCTTGCAATGAAATGTAGGCTAGAATGCAGTGAATTGTACTAATTTTAAATATCGCACATTTTTTTGCATATACTTGCTGTATACTATGGGATTTGGGGTGTAATGGTTTTGGGATGGCCTAAGCCAAACCCAGTCTTTCAGTTTTATTGTCTGACTCCTATGATTGTCTTTGACTCCGTTGTTTACTGTCTCTATATTGCTTCTTAAATCAACACCAACTTCATAAGTTCAAATTTGCTATATTGTCCGAATAACTTGTCCGAATTAGGATATCGAATTAGCAATATTTACACCATGATCCCATTTTCTTAATAATTCAGTAATAACTTCAATTTTACAGAACAAGGGAAATAACTCTGAGAAGAGAGAATTTCCACGAGTAAGTGACGGGCGAAGAGAAGAGAGAGATTTAAACAAAACATTTCTTTTTATACTAAAGTATTGACCAATCAGCTTTTAGCCAATCAGCCCATAATCACGTGTCAGTTCCAATTTAAGCCTTTTTCTCACAAAGAATTCAAACCGCTTTACACCAGTACAAAAAAACCACTTGACACACTTACTATATCACATATTGGTTTGAAACTACGATTGTGATTAAAGATACTAAAACAATACCCGCTACCATAACCCACGTGTCGCATATTACACCACGAAAACAAGGTACTTGAAACACTTCAATCTATGTTAGCAGTTAGCACGCTACAAAGCTTTGCAAATATTATTTTTATCTAGACTGGAGAAAAATCAAACTTTATGCAATGCCAATATATATACATAATCCCCACAATACCACCAAATTTTCATTTTTCTGACTGAGTGGCTGCCATTTACTGAAGTTGCTTTTTTGGTTTACCAAACTGTGCGAATGGCTGCTCATAAAACAAACAATTATTTTATCGTTTTGATGCTGATTAGATCAGACTTCATGTTAAAAGCAGTTGCTAGTGCATCTTTTATTATATAATGGTTATATATAACAAATACAACACATTGTTTTAAATAATAAGCAAACTGTGCATGAGACTGTTTTATTATAAAGTACATGGATCACGAACTGTCAGAGGTGGGCAGTCAGTACGTAGAAAGTACTGTCAGTAACGGTACTTGGCAAAAATTATACCAACGGTTCCGGTATTTGGTACTATTTCAAAAAAGTAGTCAGGTACTTTGTCAGTACTCGGTACCAAACTACTTTTCGTGCAGTGGATCATGTTACAAGTGCAACTTTTGCTGATATTATGGCCCCGCTAAAGGTTACTTCAGGTCAAAAACAATGTGAACACACTCGATTAAAAAAAGCAAAAAGCACTAAAATTGAAATCAAGTTTCAATCAAAATGAAATTTTGAAAAACAAACTTCTGAAAACCTTGAAGTAATCATTTTAGAAGTTCCAAGCACTGGGACCGACTTATATTTCTGGAAAAAAGTAATTCAGTACAGGGATTCTGTACTGTTCTCTTAAAGTACCGATGGTATCGGTACTGAATAATGTACCGCAATAAAATAATTTGGTACTATAGTACTGCTGTACTGCTCATCTCTAAGAACTGTACTAAGTCTTGCTCAATAACCGATGTTTGATTGGTGGGGAATCATCTCTGAGGTCGTGTAAAAACTATCTTCTAATACCAAATTAGCAAAGAGAAATGAGCAAAATTATTACACTGCATTTTAATGTAGTAGACTTTGCTTATTATGACTATCTTCGGACCAAGCTATTTTGGTCACAATATCGGAATAGTCATAATAACCAAAGCTGCAAGCCTGATACAGCACCACGCACCAAGCAGTATCGACAAAGTTGACAAAGAAACATTGAGGGAATAATATTGAAAAAGTGGTCGTAATACTTAAACACAGGTCATAGTAAACAGAGACATTTGTATGGCAATATTTGGGACTACATCAACATGGTCATATAAAGCGGGTGGTCATATTAAGCCGACTTTATTGCATATAAACGTGTAGCACACCGTATGGTGGCTATCATTTTTTACATGAGTTGGTGGGGGCGGCCAGTGTAAAATAACATAAGTGTTTGCCTAAACCAGGGCTACTCAACTCGCGGACCATGGTCCGAATGCGGACCTTTTCAGTGTTGAATCCGGACCTTATCTGTCTCAGCATTTACGCAAATGAAATCGTTCATCATTAGTTTTGTTATTCCTGCTTATTCAATTAATCAGCGAATGTGTAAGTGGTAGCTCAAATTAGTCTTCTAGCGGTTTTTGTTAATAGGTCGTTTGTCAATCGGCGTTTTTAGCCATCTTTTGTTGATTAAACGATGTTTACACAAGTTACAAAACAACTAAGGAGATGTAGCGTTCGACAACGCTGTTTCTGGGTAAAGCCCATCATCAGCAAGGTGCTAATTGCAACCCATAAAGAAACTTTATGAAGGCACAATGATATCTATGACTTCATAAAAAACACGAGTTTTTTAACAAAACCAAATCCCTTATCTTTGATTTGCAAAAACAAAAAAACAGCAGACAATAGCACAATTTCAAACAAGGCTTGTTGACGTCACAATGCAAAGCTGCAAGTCAGCGTTTTCAATCATGAACTTCTTAAAGAATAAATTTTGCATCTGCATGACCAATGAAAACCTTCACCACTGCCTTCCACTCGCTCTCACTACTTTAGAACCAAGATTTAATGAACTATCAAGAAACCAGAAATTCCAATTCTCCCACTAGCTTTGACTAACAGAACAATAAATAAATTTCGCTTATTGCTTTTGCTAATACCGCTTTACCGGATTTTGTATATACCATATTTCATTTGTTGTGTTAAAAAATTCCAGAGAATTTAATATTTTAAAAACCAGAGATTTTAAAATTAAATTAATACCCATCCACAGAATTATATTATTTTATATACTGTCTTTTAATACATTTGTATGACTGTAAATTATTTCATGAGAGTTATAACGGACCTAAGCAAATTTTGAACTTTTGTAACTGGACCTTTGCTAAAAATAGTTGAGTAGCCCTGGCCTAAACCATATTTCAGCTATATTATTTTCTGTTGGCCTAAACACTAAACAGAAACAGGTTTTGCTTGCTTTAATAGTAGTGCTGTAATTGCGTGTATAATAATAAGGGGAGGAGTATTGAATCAGTGTATAAATTTATCAGTTTCAAAACCAAATTTTTGAAAAAACAATCGAAAAATTGCGACCAAACCATGTATTATAGTATTGTAAACATTTGTATTATACAGATGACTGTAACTGTGCTTGTACTCCAAATTAGTTTATTCTAATTTTCTGCTAGTATGTTTAGTTGTGATTTTCAGTGTCAAAATACTTGTATATAGCAAAATTGTAATATAAATGATTTCCAGCTGTGATACAAAAACTTGTAAATTAGTACTTAAATTGCAATACATTTGCTCTGTTTTAAATTTTATGAAATTTTAGTTCTTAGAATGACAACTCATGTGCAAAACAGCCACTGATGTATTCCTCCACCACCTGCACTCAACCTCGGAGACATGCGCAAAAAACACCATGTCTATCAAAAGGACCAAGCATACACGAACATCACATGCATTTGTTTGATTTGATGACCACCTTGTGCTGCTTGCAACATGCTATCAAACTGCAACAGACCAGAGTGAACTGTGTGTCAATCCAAAACTGCTGAAAATCAATGAAAAGCCTTATTTAAGTACCGACTTATAACAGCAGTTACAACGCTGAAAATGATTAATAGGCAACCACTGACTCTTACTCCATTAACAACTACAGACTATCAGCAGTATCACATGATTTGGCAATGGACATTATTTATAATACTGTAACAATGTTCATCATTATCTCTTAAAACAGAGTAAACATTGTATACTGTGCAGCATTTGCCACATTGAGACAATGACAAAAGAAACATTTCATACAACTTATAAACACCATAGCGATTTGATTCAATAATAGGTTATGATAAGGCAAGATAATTCGACTGTTTCATTAATTCGACTGTAACATTTAAGAACTTGATTTCGCCCAGTCATGAGTTCGTGGTTATTTTCAGCTAATTTTACCAGCTAAGATACTTGAAGTTAAACGTTAACTACTTTCCAAAGTACATTATTATCAGAAGTGGGCAGTACCACGATACGATAGTTCCGAATTATTGTAACGTGGCACGTTTTCAGTACTGATACCGGTATCAAATTCTTTTACCAAATTACTTATTTTTAATATAATTCTGTATTCGGTACTTCTAAAACGGTTACTTTATGGTTTGGAGAGGTATGTTTTTTAAAACCTCACTTTAATTAACACTTAGTGCCAATTTAACTTAGTTATTTTAATTCTAATTAGTTATTCTAATTTAACAATTAACACTTAGTTACAAAAAGTAACGAATGAATTTTTTGAAATAGTGCCAAACACCAGAACCGGTACATTGAAAGTACATCACACTCACAGTACACATACATTGAAAGTACAAGTACATCAAGTACCCACATCCGACTTTTCTTCAATGTATAACAACAATGTAACCTACATAGACTATAAAGTTTTTGTAAAATGCAATAACAGTTGAAGTGGAAAAAGTTGAGTGGGAAAATTATATTTGCCCACATACTATAAATGAAAACACTCACGTCATATCATAGTTCATACAAACCAGAGTATTACTGAGTAAGAAAACAAATGTAGTGCTACATATTCCAGCTTGTCTAGCATATTGCTGAAGTATGGTATCATTATAGAAAAGATTAACAAATTTAACGGTTAAAAAATCAATTATTATATGCAATTTTTTCAATTAGTTAGTCGGCTGTGTCTTAAAAATGATCAAAAAACGCAATTGGATTTCGGTAGCTGCTAGTTATGTAGATCTGTGTTAGTCTTGGCTAACAGTGATAGCCTATAACTAGGCCTACATAATTGTTTTCAAAAAATTAGCTTATTTATACAGTTAAATTTCGTTTTACCTGGTGCCAGATTCTTCACTATCTTTCTCATACACTGACCTAAACTACGTAAAACTACCTAAACTACGTTTGATCCAGAAACTTTGGTTGTTGACGTGACCACTATCGGTTTATTATCGTTATTTTAAACTTTGGCCTTCGACTGGTGAAATAGTGATAGCCTGATAATTCAGACGCAATTTTATAGCTATATATCTGATTGAGTCTGATAATGTTCATTTTAACTTTGCAACATTTATTTCGGCAATAAAGCAAATGTTTAGACAGCTATTGAGCTGTGCAAGCAGCGTTTTAGTTAACTTTGTCAGTTGCAAGTCTGGATGGATTTCATAGTTGATACAAAATGACAAGATTAAAACGATCACGTGACTTTGTTATTGTTTTGATTATTTTCAGCCCAATCATTCAAAAATAAAAACAAACGACATTTTCACAAAATGTCAAGTGTGCACAGTTATTTTTGTTGTGACTCACAAATACAATCTTATGATATCGCGACCCAAACGTTCCTTGAGTATAACCAAAAATATACAAAAAAACAAACAGCTATTATGTGTTGTCTATGGTAAAAGTACTAGTCAATGCGAGTAGTGAGCGCTTTGTGCGGTGCAGTTGGGACATGTCACTGTTAGATCGGTGCGTTAAAAATGGCGGAAATGACAACGATGGTAAAGGACAATGGCGGTGGCCAGTGTTTCTATGGCTACCTTTCCACTGGGTTTAGCTTAAACTACGCTTCAGTCTAATGCAGTAATTCCCAAACTGTGTGCCGCGGCACACTAATGTACCGCCACAGATTCTCAGGTGTGCCGCGAATCTTTATGGAATTTTGGAAAAGAACTGTATAAATATGTAAAATAAGGCATGCAGACAAGCATATGCGACTCAAAAGCTTTCTAACTGTTTCAATAGCTGATAAATAAGCACATGTGACGATGAAACCAATTATGGAATTGCCGATAGAGTAGGGTAATTTTCAAAAGTAACTTTTCTTCTCTTGTAAGTGTGCCGCGAGCGTTTAATAACCTGAAAAAGTTTGGGAACCACTGGTCTAATGGTTTGCGGTAGATCGAACCCTTTATAACATTGTGATATGACTTAAAATTTTTAAGTTATCAGAACCGCAAAAAGTTTTGATTTGATCAACAAAATTTATTCAGATGACGGTTTTTAACTGGTTAACCCCTTTTTGCAAATTATGCAGGAAATCTTATCTGATAACTTCAACAAACCGGAGGGATTTGATTTCTTTTGAGGAGATTCTTTTATGGTCAGTTTGTCCAAATCTTTTCCCACGTTTCGTCCGTTATCTAGTGTTGAGCTTGTGGAGGGAGCAAGACCTGTCAAAAATTTCACTTTGTGGGGATCAAGACAAAATTAAATTTCAACTCAAAATCCAATTGCACTTATATTATTTTTCGAGTAACCAATAGGAAAAAATTATTGAAGATTAACCTGAATCATTTCCACTTGCTCTTTTCTGTTTAGGAGAGGTTTCTGAAACTGTTGCTCCCAGAGAAGATTCTAGAAACGTAATAATTTAAACGATGTTTTTTGTTATTTTCGTATTTTCAACATGATCGTAGACAACCATCCAAATTATATAAGCCTGCTTACGCCCTGTTCCAAATATCACGTGACTGATTGGTTTGCTTGCCACCTGATCAAGTGCGTCATCTCTGATGGTAACTTGTTCGGCCACACTGGCGGCATGGAACATTATGGTGGTTGGTTTGATGGTTTCCAGTAGCTCTTGGAGTTGGTCACGTATCTCGATCATTGCTTGTCGATTGGAAGGATCATTGTCTACACATTTGGTCATGATGCTCTCCATGAGAGAGATGATCCTAACACCTTGTTCATCTTTCCTTCGTTTCAGTCCATTTTTGATCTCATCGATTAGTTTCTGTTGAAGGAACACACCTTGAAACTTTCCCGTCATCCTGAAGAGGATTTCGTTTGCAATTGTAGGATACTTCCTAACAATCATCATGTAAAAGATCACACCAACACTGTAGACATCCATGGATGTTGTGAGCCTGTCGCAGTCTGGATCCAATCTCTCCGGAGCAGAAAACAGAAGAGTGTGCTGGCTCCCTTCTCCTGTTATATCTGGTCTCGCTGTAGCTGTTCTGGTGTGATGAGATAAAGCGGCTCCACCAAAGTCTGCCACTTTACAATGAAGGTCCGAGTTAAGAAGAATGTTCTGGGGCTTCAAGTCTCCATGGGCAATCCTGATATCCTTGAGCATCTTGTGGAGGTAAGTGATGGCATCAGCGCTCTCGTATGACATCCGGAGCAGAAGAGGATAAGGAATAGTCTCGATATTTTGGTTGAATATCAGATCGTTAAGTGATCCAGCTGACATGTGCTCCATGACAACTCCAACCCAGTCCTCCTCATCAATCAATCCCTCGATGCGGATGACGTGCTTGTGAGCAGCCAGCAAAATCATTTTAACCTCCTTCAACAATCTGGAACGAAAATAATCATCAAAACTTATTCCAAATGTGTACTTCTCGCATTTGAAAAGCATTGACGTAATTAATCAAGCATAACCACATTAAAGCCTTTAAGTATTTTGCGGGGAACCTCACCCTTGCTTTGCCTCTTTCATCTCAGTAATAGATCCTTGCATGGGCTGACATTTCACAGCCAGTCTGCCCAACACCTGGTGATGTCCTAACCGGACAGTACCAAACCCTCCGCGACCAAGCAAGCTTCCCTTGACGTTGCATAAGATTTCAGATGCAGCGAATAATCTAATTTTGCCGGGGCTTGCCTGACAAAAATCAATACACTGTTTGTATTGGATATTTACCAGAATCAAGGTTTATTGAACCTGAGCGTGATTGCATCTATGGGCAAATGTTTCAAAATATTTCACTCGCCTATCTGTTGCGTAGAAATCACAATTATCTACCCGCTTGGATTCTTATTTACTCTGCAGGCGATTAAGGGCATCGATTTGTAAGGATCTCACATTTCATTTCACAAAAGCCAAAAACGGCTGCAGTTAAAAACGGACCAAATTTTGTCGATAATTTACATGGACAATCATAGACGACCGAAAGAGTTTGCCGTTTAAAAAAGGGTCGATCATAATTCGGAAATGACGTGTTATTATCATATGGGGCTGATTTAATATTGTTTATCATCAAAATCCAAAGTTTTTTAATCGCTTAGAGGGATATGAATTTCCCATGGTTGTTACTCTAACTGATTTCCACTTTACATCAAACCTTGGCCGACTGATGCAAGCAATTTAAATCGGTAGCATCTACAGGCGTTTGATGCGTTTAAATTTTATAAACCAGATATCTGAACACGATGAACTCGGCCTTCAAACCATAAAGAAAAGAAGAGTTGGACTTTTCATAATCTTATTAATAGCGGTAAAAACGAAACGGCTCTCGGACGATTAAATCCAGAATCATTAAACCCAGGATGACCGAACCAACCCCTGTGAGTTGAATTGACAGATCACCGAACTAAGCAATTTTACTTTATGTTACATTAAGTTTACCTTATCCGTCATGAAACGGTTCAAGTGATGAAAAGCTATCAGTTTAGTCTTGATGTTAACAACCTAACCTAAACCATCCATCCTTTTGTACAGCAGATAACTGCAGAAGACTTATCGCTTTTGAAGTAATTTAAGTTAAGCTTTTAAATCAAAACCAGATCTCATTTACAATACAGTAAAGCTCGCATATAACAGACAAGTCGGCTTCAGCGTGATTTATCCGTTACACTCGATATCGGTTATATACGAAATTGACTCTCAGCACACCACGTAGACTCGCTAGGTTCCTATATATTACGTCACACACTCCAGAGTTAATCACAAGACATTTTCAAATCAGAAACAACAAACTGTGCTGTATATTTTCTGTGTACTATTTCACTGTGAAATGGAAACTTTTTTTGGTATACTGGTTAATACAGTAGAGTACACACAATACAAGTGAAAGATCGACTGGAGTGTGAAGAATGAGACAAGCTTTCTTCTGTGACAATACCAGTTGTAATGTCACAAATAGATTTCTTTGGAATGATGAATGGATCCGTTATATAGAGGTATTTTCCATTGTTTTTTCTACAATGGACCTTATAGAATGTATCCGTTATAAGCGATTAAAGCGAGTTAAAATGCACAAAAGAGAGTAGGAAACCACCCGGACAAGATTTTTCATCCAATATATACAATAAATCCGTTATCTACGCATCGCATCATATACGCAATTAATAATGAAGAAATCGCCAAAATGTTTTCTAGTCTTTCCGCTATTACTCCCTGGTGTTTCAACAATCGTTTGGCATACACGATCAATCAATCATATTCCTGTTAAGACGAGTACTGGGTACTTTGCGACATCGTATGGCTTTGTGGGCATGGGAGATAGTTTTCAAATCTTTCCAAGTTTTGTTTGATGTATCACGTTCCAGAGCTTTGCACTGTGCGCTGTATCCAAGTGTTTACCTTCCAACGCCGCCGTGTACTTCACTTTGATCGCATAATTACCATAAGCAGGTCTCCTCCTGTTCTGCCATGACTCCACTCCAAGTCATGCAAAAGCCAAGTCAGTCCCTCCACTCAAGTCAGTCTGTAGCGGCCTGGGTGACGGCCCTAATACCATTACCCAGTTATTGATTGAAGTTTTGTTTTTTGATGACATTTCATTTGTTGTTTGATATTTGGAAACTCGGTCTGAATAATTTCGTGTGAAAATCGTGTATTGCGTATATAGTTATAGTTTACGCGTATGTGGTATCATGTGAAAACCCTTTAGTAGGTTACCAAGTTTGTTTCAAAACGCGCCAGTTTTAACTGAACTCAATCCCCATTGCCAACGCATGCTCTTTTTACCGTTTCACGCGTTCTGAAAGCCAACGTGTTTTTTGTCGGATATTGCCGCTCTCATCGCTTCATGTTTTATAAGCTCGAACTTTTACACGAGCATTTTCCCTGTAATTCGCGTTTTCATACTATGTTTGTAATTATGCGTAATAATCGGAAAGTGTACAGCACCTATAATAACACCTTTTCTGGTAAACGAGATCTGTTGTAACATTAAAAGCTTTCGGCTGACACGAGGTTAGAGAATTCTAACCGCACGCAACGATAGAGTCAGATAAATAATTCCAAAGGTAAAGTAGGTTAATATAGCATAGGATAAGTCGGACAAGCTCTGCACCTGCTGTAACGACCTCCACAAGTCTTTATCCGAAAAAAAACATATGCCATAGACTAACTTTTGAACACTTGGAGCTGTTATAACTAAGTCGCAACCATCTTGCTTATTCATTGCTCAAAAGTTAAACTGTGGAATGATTTCGTGAATATACGCTCATCCATAATGGAGTGTTGTATCAGCATTCAGTAAATTAACGATTTAATTCAACACATTTCATGACATCTACAAATGTTGTCGCTCCTAAATAATGGCGGAAGAGTTCAAACATAATGCGTTCAAAGGTTATTTCCCTCATGCGAAACCACAGAACAGGTTCCGTGTATAGCGGTAGTTTACTCGCCCTACTTAAAATCGGAACCTGACGCTTTTATCGCTAAGTCCGCAATCATCTTGCTTATTCCACCTGTATCATTAACAACGTAACAGTTTAAGAATACGTTGCGTTCGACGGTAATTACCCTAATGCGACACTAGAGGTCAAATTCTTAAATAAGTGAATCACAGCGTAGTCCACTCGACCCATCGAAAATCGGAACATTTTAACATGTTTTGTCTGGTTGGTGTTGATAAACTATTTAATAAAAAGAATTTTTACTACATCTTTAGAAGAATACTGTTTGTTTCAATGCAGTGGTCGCCGCTTTATACGTTCCGGTGTATAATAAGCCCTCCTGCCAATGAAACCCGATGTTGCGCGGTTCAGACGCACTCCGTTCATTCCGGTAGTAAAATACCACATTTAATAAACAACGAAACCCCGTTTCATATGAGCCCGTGTTCCAAGCACCATCGCATAATATTGAGTGCAAAGACGGAGTGAGCAAGTTTTCGCGCAGTTTGCTTCAAGCCAAGTGCAGTCAAGCGAAACGTCGTTTTATTTCCGGGCGGAAAACGTTTGCGTCATAAACTCAGTTCAAGCCAGAACGAGTTCACGGTTGATTGGTTTTGTGCTGTAGAAAGCACCGCACTGCGGGTCAATCAATCTTCAGGTGGGCTTATTAAGCGGCGGCCATCGCGCATTTTGTTTTATTTTAAAGGTTGGAAACCATTTCTGTGTAAGCTAAATAGTTTGGTACCATTTATCCTTAAATAGGCCTACCATGGTCATCGGACACGACACACCAAAAACAAACACATCGTATGTGAAGCATTTTCGTATGTTTTCGTTTCCGATCACTGGTTTCTCTTTAAGAATTTTTCTGGGAAAAATTTAGAATTTAAAAATTTGATGAAAGCCCAAATTAATGACGTAGAATTTCTAAGAAACGTGTTCTTCGACGTAGCAACGGTCACAATGAAGCGGTCGCATGAAATAAAAATTCAATTGAAAGAATAAAGAGCGGGGAGAATCGGGAAAATATCAAACAATGGTTGGAATCTTAACTGTTGTAATTTAAGCTGAACCAGGTTTCACGACAAACTCATTAAGAACAAAGCATCTCCTTCGCTCTATATTGTGGAAGGCTTCATATGAAAGTCTGTGATAACTACAAAGTTTTATGCCTAAAATCTAAAATCTTACTAAATTTAATGGAAGTTTTTATTTTATTTTGTAAAATTGTTCCAGATATAAAATTCAGCGGCTAAATGATTTTTAATCAAGCCCAGACCGCACTTTGCGCTGGGATTGTTACGAACAAACGTCACAATAAAGAAATGACAAAAGGTCTCAGTTCAAACAAAGCTACAGAGTTGGTAGAGTTATCAAAACATAAAATAATGAATGAAACCATTGTATTGACCAGACGTTTAAGTCAATACATCACTACAACGATCCTCAATGTAATAGAATGCTGCAAAGTTACCTCGGTTCTAATATTTGCGACACAAGCCAAATTAATTTCAGCTTACCCATAACTGACAACATATTCGCAGTGACCCTTTGTAAAATATGTAGATGAAAATAAGCCTAAGACCAACACATATTAAGCCTCAAATAATTGAAACTTTACCGCTACTAATTACCACGCGTTACATTCACGTGAATTGATGAATTCCACTGCATGCACAGAATAAGCCAGCAAGGAAACATGTGATTGTATTTGTTTGGAATGTTTAAACACAAATTAAGTAAATTGAACGGTCAATGTACGAGACAACATCAACGACTAGCAAGACAATCAACAAATTACTACATTGTTTGATCATTAATAGACTCACCGATTGTGACGTCATGGTTTTTTCTCGGTTGCGAAAGTTGTAACTGACAAATGAACTTAAAACTATGAGAGCTTTACCACCTTCAAATAAATTTAAAAACGATAAATGCTGGATTTGCAGCAGAATAAAATATTATCAAAATATAAAGTCCCTATAAAACAAATCAATTCCAGGGACGGCTTAAACTACCACAAGCTGCAGTTAGTACACAGAGATAGTGGCGACCAGATCTTATTTCTTTTATAATGAAGAACTCTTTCCTACAAGATGTGATACGATCTCACATAAAATTTGATACTGGTGTATTCACTTGCGCAGAAAGTTTCATTTGTCAAATGATGAAACAATAACCCTTGTGACGTTGCCTACATGGATTTACTGATAAACAGAGTTGTCATAAAATCAGACTTTAAAGCACTGGTATAAATATTGTATAAATGTTCGAAGGAAAATATGATACTTTCCAGATTATATAATGAGTTAGGGGCTTAGGGCCATTTTTATATGACCTTATAAAATCAATAATATGACTTTATTTTTTGGAAAATTTGACTTTATATGACTTTATGTGAAAATTGTGTATTTTTACATGCGAACAATGTCACTCACGGAACTAAAGAGTAAAACATACGCAACATAACAGTAATACACATCCATTTCTATTTTAAACCACTGTTGTAGCACAGTTTTATGTAGCGTGGAATGTTAGAGTCTTTGAAGTTACGATTTGGACGTAAAAATGACTTTAGTAATGAAAATGAGCGCTCCACAGACGCTGATGTGGGTTGACACTTCTGCAGTTTTGCATAAAACGCTGGTGAAATGTCTTGTCTTTGTAGCTCCATAATTTGTTTCACATCGTTTTTGTCCAATCGCTTCTTAATGTAATTTTTGAGCTCAAGCGGATCTTTTCCGAAATCAAGGGCATTTAGATCAGCATGGGCCTCTTTGATGGTGTACGTACAACTTTCCATTTTGAGTATTAAGTTTGAAATATTGTTGTAGTGGAGGCATATTTCTGTTAACTGACTAGTCAACTTTGGATCGTTGACTGAATTTTTGACGCTCTTTACAATAACTCCTTCACCTTCCTATGCATTGACTATTTCTTTCACTTGTGGAAGTCTCTCGGCATAATATTGAGCAGCATTCAACCAGCTACCCCAACGTTAAGCTAGACCAAGGTTGAGCTTTTTAGCTTGCCTACCCACTGACTGAACTTCACATGACGTCCCACTTCAATGCACAGAAGTAGAAAAGATTGTGTTGCAACACAATGCAATGTGTGAGTGTCACCTCATAATGCAATTTGTGACCTCATAAAATATAGGTCTGTGACTGTAAGTGTTATGTTCAATCAGAAATTGCCTTACTTTCTTAGTGCTTCATTGCTTCACCGCTTAAATTGGTACTTTTTATTTAAAGTATACAACGATATGACTTTATAACTCAAAAATTAGACTATATAACTTAAAAAGATGATTTATGACCTAACCAGGAAAGTATGACTTTATATGACTTCATAACTTTTTTAATATACCTCATAGGGATGAGATTTTAGCGTTAAAGTTGATTTCACGACTTCCTGATGCATAGAAAAAAAGATGACTTTAATGACTTTAAATGGCCCTAATAATGACCCTCATAGATATAACAATATAGAACAATACAACGTGCTTTCAACTAAATGCAACAAACTGGCGGGCGATGAAGAGAGTGAACGAAGTATGATGAAAAAACTTGTTAATTGCTACGATAAAGTTGTGGGAATATTTAAACCAATCAAATTACTGTTCACTGATAGGAGGCGACGGACGGATTTAGGTTTGTTAGTTTCAGATTAACATTAAGTTTCGTGTTGGTGTTACCGGTGATGACGGTAAAGCACCAGTTATAGTGTTGCGTTTTCTTAGGCTCTTTAAAACCTGCAGGTTTCCGAGCAATCAACGACCCGGACAAAATAAGTGAATAACATGTTAAAAGCACCACATGAAAGAAGTGGCCGCTTTCCACAACAGCACAGATAGAATGAATGAAACACGAGTCATGCGCAGTCTCAACGCTTGGTCTCGCTTGAGCGACGTTCCCACAATTCCAAAGACCAAGACATGCTGTGGAATGGAAATTTTCCAAATTACATATCCTGCAAAATCTTTCATTTCATATTCCATACTTTGTACGATATTAACGCCTTCGAAAATGGAAGAAACCACACTGTTATAATTTTAAAAGTTTGTGGTGAACGCACTTGATTGTGTGAATGAGCGTGCACGTGTACTGTTCTGGAAATGCGTGAACTTAGTTCAATTGTGTGAATGTGCATTCAACTTTATTATTGAAGATTCGTTCCATTCCATAAATGAAATCTTTCATTTCACTCCATGCTTTAACAATTCCATATTCCCTGCCAAAAACAAAGACAACTCCGAGGAGCAAAGCACCAAGTTCACGGCCACACGGAAGTTGTGTCTGTGTGAGAGGAGACCGAGCAGCAGGTATAAAGCTGTTGACTACGAAGGAGAAATTTATTCAACTTATATATCACGAAACCCTGCACAGAGAAGTAAAGATTATTATTGTCATAAAACTAGGAAAGGTTTGTTTAATGCTTGGTATGATAACTAATCGTTGTCCTCGGACTGAGAACAGTATTTGCAAGTCTTAAACATGGCGACGATTTCTCATCCCTCGAGTCCCGGTTGCCGAGGTAGCCTTTGTGCAAATTTTGATTCTCACACGTTGTTTATTAGTTTCTCTTTGACTTTTATATAATAAGTTATCGCCTGAATTAAGAACAATCCACCAGGTCCACTGAACAGGAGCAAGTGTCATTAATGCCTTGTCCAAGTGCGTTACAACTGCGGGCTATAACGCCACTGGGTGTCCATAAGATAAACTCGCTGCGAGGAAGAAAACGTTCCAGCAAAAATTCCTTAAAGCGGTCGAGGTTCTTATATGACTCCTATACACGAGGGCTGTAGGTTTTTATTGCTTTTGAAGAAAACGATGTTGGAAATCTGCTTTAATAGCTGCAGGGCGCCACCTTGAGACACACTTTACAGCAACGATACTTTCTAAATGTAGCAAATAAATATAAAATTCCTTCGCATTCTACTTGTCACTCTTAATGTCTGTCCTTTTAACAAAATCTTGAAGCTGGCAAAATAACCAAACAAGTAGCTAAAAATATTTTTAACAAACAAATAAAAAACCGTCACTAATACTTGGCCATCGCCTCATTCAATGTTAAACGGTTGCAAAATGCGCGCGAAAGACGAACAATCTTTAAAGTTTTAAAAACACAAAACTGTAATTTCTCCGCAAGAAACACGCACTTCACTCGAAACGGTAAAACTATGGGCAATGTTGCGGAAGACGAAATTCAAAATTCTCCAATGTTACGTCACGGGTCAGAGGTGTTGTTGTCCTTTATGACGTAACAATCTCACCCTGACTTCCAGGTCCACCACCTGCATTATAAGAAGGTCAAGACGACCGGATATCTGCCATAAACAAACTTGTTACCAAATAATCATCTATATGACGTCACAATAAAACATAACTTTCCCACCTTTTCAAACATATCTTTCCGGATCAGTGCTTCTTGTGTTGGTCATGTGATTGTGAAACCCACTGCGACCGTGCCAGGTTGGTCCCTGCAAAATCGCCACGTCATCATTACGTCACGCACAACGTCATTCATAAAACGAGAACTTACCGCTTCAGCTCCACCGGCGACAGTATCGTAATAACCAAAGCTCTCATCACCAAAGGTCGTGTTGTTCATGCAACCCTGCGCCACAGCACACGCTATAAACGCCTTCATTATGACGTCAACGATCCTCTGCGACGTGAGCACGTTGCCACCGACGACGGCCGCGTCATCCTTGGGGTCGAGAATGGACCACTTGAGTTTGTTGACGGGAATAGGGGCGAGGCAGCCCTGGTTAAGCGGGATGTCGTAGCCCACCATGCACCTGAGGCAGTAGATGACGACAGACTTGCTGATCGCTCTCGGCGCGTTCAACTTGTTTATCACCATAGGGGATGTCCCCTCGAAATCGAATGTCGCGCTTCTCGATATGAGCTCCTGGACCAGGTGGATACCCTAAACAGAAAGCTTCGTTGAAATGTCTGTGATTGATGCAGCTGTGACGTCATAAAGACACTTACCTTCTGGTTAGCGGCAACTAGCGCTCTCAAGTCGGCCAGGTTGCCATGGAGATCGTGGGCCCGGCTGCAACTAGTGAATTCTCCTGGGAGCGTGAGAAACGCTGTTACTTCTATGAGGTAACAAGTAAAAACAAGTTCAATAGGGTTTAAAGCAGTGGTTCCCAACCTGGAGTTCGCGGACCACTTGGGGGTCCGTGAGTGTCTTGGTTGCATGTAGGCTACTTTATTCCTCTATTGTTTGTGCAACGAAAGAAGAGAATCATAAACATTTTAAGACACTATTTCATTGAAATTTGCAGCAGCTCCCAAATATATCCGATATTACAGTAAATATCCCTCAATAGTAGGTTATGCATTAAATAACAAGACATTTTCTGATTGAATTCTTGGCTAATTTTAGGTACGGGTCCGCAGGTTAGAAAATTTATTAAAAGGGGTCCGCGACTAAAAAAACATTGGGAACCACTGGTTTAAAGGTAATTCTGACTCATTACAAAACCAGAAATCAATTCGTCATTTCACATAACAACTACCAAGAAACTTTTCAGCATCATATGATACGAGAAAGCACGTCATTCACAACATTATCACATAAATCACATTCACATCCCAGCATAAATCGCAACCTTCTGATAATATTTTTGTAGCGGTTAGTTAACACAAACACCGTTGTTACACACTATGAAATTTTTGAAAATCATATGATAAACTTCGTGATCAGATCTATAACATTGATCACATCACTAAGCAAATCACATGATCATACTCACGAGAGTAAACAGGAAGATGAACTCCTCCAGCACATGGATGATTGGAGACGATGCAATTTCTTTCATTGATCTCTATTGCCCACATCTGGTACTGCACGACATCCAACATGGCCTCTAGGTGGCTTGGGATGTGAGAAGCGTTGGAAACAAGACGACCATCGGGTCCGAATAGAGTGCACAAGAAGTCAAGTCGTTCCTGTCGATTCATGTAATGTTACACAATAAACAATGAGTGTTCTAATGACACAGAATGATCAAAATAGAACTACGCCTACTCTGTTATCAAGAACATATTTACACAAGCAAGTCTTGCAATATACACAAGACTACACCGGACTTTCAACGACTGAACCACAGATAAAACGTCAAGGGCTGAGAAATCTTGGTGTAACATATGCGTTAGAAATTTGACCAAACAAACAAAAGCAGTGTTGGACGATTATCTAGACCAGTGACGTACAAATAACAAACATGTATAAATATGACAAGTTCCAGCCAGGCAAAAACCTTAATGTTAGTGGATATCGCTGTCTGTTGTAGAATCCTACCTGTCTGTTCTGCAATGCTCATGAACCTTTGATGTCAAAGGTCAGGGGTTATAATATATTGATAAGACCAGTGATCCCAGTCTAGCACACACACAATAAAAGTTAATCGGAATGACAAATAACGTAACCCCACTTACAACTACCCCCATAATCATTGCATGCATTTGATATTCAATTTCCCAGTTATTGTCTTTCGAGTAAATTGTCAGTTATAAAAATCGCTTCGAAAAATTCAGTCCACGAAATAACAATTAGCATTTACAAATAACACCTATATATTTAAAATAACGGAGAATGACCCAGAACCCAGCCGCACCTTACAACTACCCCAATGGTCATTGCATGCATTTGATATTCAATTTTCCAGTTATTGTCAGTTATAAACTTGCTTCCAAAAACTGTATCTACGAAATAACACTGACCTGTGTGAAAATATAGAGAATTGGATGGCGTCCAATACCTTGCCAATATGCTTCGGCTTTCCCTTCCATACCATGATGATGACGTCACCTGAATACGTAAAATTTCACAAAATTACAATTTCTAATCACGGCAAGCTACAATGATGTTGTCAACCTATCATGTAAGAAAAAGACTACCCTCATCAAACTCTAAGTGATGTCACCATGATGTCATAATGCAATACCTTTCTTAGTTATCTCTGTCTTGCAGTCGGGTTCGACCAAGATTGTGCTATTCTTGTGGATGATGATCGCTGGACCGTGAATCACCTGACAGGTCCTCAATGAAATGGACGTTAATGTCGAGATGACCTCCATCGAAATAACATGACACCACCTGCACCACACATGCTTTATTATCACATCACTTATTGTAATAAACAGTCGATGCATGCAGTTGACGACATGCATTTGCTCTTATGTCTGGTAAGATCTTACGCACAGAGAATCAGAGCATACTTAGGGTGTGTAAATTTTGCCATTTTAATTAACGTTTAGTGACAGTAGTAGCACAAACTGCGACGAAGATACCTTTTGTAGCATGTTATCTTCACAATCACTTTATAAGTTACCTCGGATTGAAGCAATTATGCACGGTTTGTGATTTAAGTATTTGTAATAAGACGATAGCACAACATACACATAGGTGCAGCAAATAAAAATTTAGCATTGATATTTAACAACACTTTACATCATCACTAGGGCAACCAAAAGTCAATATGTTCAATTTTTTTACCTGCTCAGAATGCTATGAAACAAGCACAAAACAAATTTCAGCTTTGTACGACGGGTGGCATAGAAGTTATTAGGTCAGATAAAGTCAAAATGTTATGTTAGGTCAAAATACGGTCAAATTGTTTCGTTAGGTCTTTTTCTTAGGTCAAAATCTATTAAACTTGTAATTTTGTAACCATTTTGTAATATTATTCTTCCATTTTTCTCTTTTCTTGTACCGCAAACAATTCCAGTCCCGCAAATTTTACTTAAAACCAAAGCCACAAAGAGAGGGAAGGCTTTTCAGCGCGTTTGGTGACGTCACGATGTGACGGCATTGCATTTGAAACTGCAAGTTGTCAATCTTAATACGCAGAAACGAAAAAAAGTCAACACTAGAAAAGCATTTTATCATTTTTAAATGCAGCTTTAGATAAGAAAGTTGCTGTAGACAGTGTAGAGACTATCAGTATAGCGCTTTTCCAAATGAGGTCAAAGTTTAAACGATTTAGGTCAAAATAAGGTCAAAATTTAAAATTTTTAGGTCAAAAAACTTGTTGTCCTAATCATCACAAATCATATTGTTACCTGTCGTACAACATTTGCTCCGGCAACAACATTCCCAGACACAGATTGGCGTCACAGTTAGAGAATCCCCTTTCTGTAGCATGTGGGGCCTGGTTGGGCCCCAACAGATTCAGGGAGGACTCGGGCTGACGACAAACAAACCCAACCGGAAAAATTGCATAGACCAGACCGTGCTGCGACGGTGTCGCTGTCAAGCTGTGATGAAAATGTTCAGCTGTCATAGAAATCAAACAAAATAAGACAACATATTCTACTGTCAGTAGAAATAATGCAAAACGAGACAAGAACAAATGAGACAAGTCGTCTTTCTCCAAATTTTGAACGTCCACTTTAATTTGTAAAAGCTAAATAGGTAAAAATATCAAAAAGCTTGAAAGAAAACAAGATAGTCAATACAACATATACACAAAAATATAACAAAGCATGTAGAGTCCAAACAACACATACCAGCACATATCGGCACATTGAAATAAAAAACACACTTTGTTCTGTTGTTGACATTAACAGGAAAATTTGTGCCATTGTTGAAGTTTTGCTTTAATTTAAGATTTGCAAACAAAATACCTGTGGTGCTTGTATGGTGACACCAGCTGTAGTAGACTTGAACACATGCTCATATTCCCAGCCGTATCGACTTAGATCTGTTGATGTTCCTGTGTAAATAGTGTCATAAATTTCATCACAATTTAAGTATTTGCATGTCACAAAATCATTCTTTATTACAGAACAAAGAACTTGTCAGGAGATTCACAAATTCTATAAACAAGTGTCGAGCCACACGGCCACAACACCAAGCACTGGAATAAATGGTTGGGATACCACGATGACAACACAAGGACATAACTTACGTAATCTTATTAATATTTATCTAGCTTGTGCATGCATGCAATGTACATGCTCATACTGATACTGGATATATTAGCGGCACCATACCTCTCATGTTGTACCCAAATGCTATGTTAGTCTTCAAATGACGTTATAGCGTACCACATAACGCCACCTGCTGGGCCGGATAATATTGTTCAACTTTCATTGAACCTGAGCATAGAGGAGTGTGAGATGTTATATTTTATATCAGAAGATGTAATCCCAGTATGGGCAACAGTTTTGAACTCATGGGTTGCTGTGGGTGTTGAGTTTGTACAGGCAGGCACAACCATATGCACAAATGACGTCATAATTAGTTTGAGTCCTCACTTGTTTCTATTTCTAGCTACAACAGCATGAAACAAATAAACTACTATAATTACATACAGAAGTGAGGCCTACTTGAGCTCTAGTCAGACACTAGCTTAAGTCACACTAGTATTTACTGTACTAAAACTAACGGAAAACTAGAAAATCAGTAAGGGGAAATTTGAGTTTTTTGGTTGGCTTTAATGGGAAAGCAGATCAAAAAGGTTAAGAACCGCTGCTTTAAATCAAAGTAAAAAGTGGTAATAAACTCATCTCTGATTAAGTATTTAAAACCATAGAAACTATAAAATAAGCAAAGACGAAAAATACAAAACCCACATTTAGCGTCACCAGTGGGTAGTAGCTTAATACAACTGCATTGTCAACTGGAAACATCAGAGTTGATCAGCTTACGAGGTTGAATAATTTCAGTCTGGACTAATTTCCAATGTAAAGAAGATCTATCCAACCCTTAGTGAGAGCAAGTGCCATTCTTTCACCTTTCCTCTCAAGGAGAGCATTTGTGGTGACCGTCGTTCCAATCTGGATGAAATCGATCTTACTTGAGTCGAATGATTCGATCATCATAATTTTCAACTCCTATGTATACATAATTAGGCAGTCTATCGAATTAAACAACAATTCTTAGCAGTGGTTTTCACCAAGTCGACAAATGGTTAAACTTGAGGAAATGAAGGGAAGCTAAGTTTAATTAGAGACAAAATTACGGATATATTTGTAATTAAACACCAGCCTTGAAATCAAACTACTTTTCATAATAATCTTTTTAGCCTTGTCAACGAAGAAATTAGTAAACTTGAAACAACTATGAGACATAAAATCATCAATAAAATTATGATAAACTTTACCATATTGGCTATATGTTTATTTTTGTCACAAACCTCTTCCATAATCCTTCAAAATCCTTCCCCTTGTGTTTACTTTTCTGATTCAAAATTTGTTTCTTCTTAGAACTTGCTCATGCAGCATTTATCATGTTAAGTGTTTCCTAAAATCTAAGCATAGTGTCGGAGTGCGTCCATTATTTTCTTTCATGCCATAATAAAAGGCACTTGCAAGGCTGCCTGTAAAGTTAGGCCGATACAAACCCAAACTAGAATAGATTCGCCGAACATCATTTGCATTCAGGTGAACACAAATACTAGGCTAACGATATCGAAACTGACTACAAAATTATTATATTTCCTATATTTATATTTTCCAGGCTAAACAAACCAGGGTCAACATTTTTCAGACAGCCAGTGTATACATGTTCTTATACAGCCTACTGAAGGCCATTTACTTAAAAATTTTGCTTTTCAAATATTATTCTTTTAAAACCAAACAATTCTTCAGCAACTACACTGGAAAAAAAGTGACCGTCATTAGGCCTAGTCCAAAATTTTTATCATTGACTAATAAGACGCTGATTTCGTTCAAAAACATTTGCCATGCCTTATTGTGGTCAAGTACCCACAAATCTACCTACATACAGTTTGCAACGCCTTTTTATGGCTGACTACGTCCCACCGATGCACTGGAAACAATGCTGGTTAACTAAAACCCATTATACGATGTGATTGGCGTTTACTTCGTTATATGTGAAAGACTAGTGGCTTAATCTCATTCGTGTCATGTAATATATGGAACCACTTGACACAGTCAGAGTTATTGACCTAATAGTTGCTGTTATCGCGATAAATATCACATTAACATTGACATGGTGACATTTCGTCACTGTTTAAAAGATTCCTTATCCTTGCAATGTCATATTTTTATGAGTTTTTATTTTTCTACTAAATGCAAGGTGCAATAAGGTCAAAACAACTTAGAAGTACTCCTGTGTAAGTATAACAGGCCGACATTTTTTTACAACTTTCATTAACCTATGAAAAATTAATTTATGACAAATAATAATTTCGTTGTTGTATTACTTGGCTTGAATTATTACACAACAAACACCTTTGCCATAAAGACCGGATTTTCTCTGGCTGTTCGTGTTACCATATGAGCGAAATTCAATGTTGATTGATAGTTGTTTTACTTCTCACTCGATGGTATGAGTTCTCATTTCTCAAACGGCGTGACTATGCTGTTTTAGTTGCTTAAATTCTGTCTATGCATATTAGTAAACGTTAAAGTCCCATTTTTATTTATTATCAGACACAAAGGCTTACACCTTTGGGCAAATCTTACTGAATGTTACATTGTGCAGTAGTAACAAGTGAATGGGAACAGTAAAAAGAAAGATTGCAAACATTATATCGGTAATTATATGGCACACCAGTTCAAGCCAGGTAGTTTCTCTGAACGTCATTAAGGAGAATTTAAGCTTGGTCTGCAACTGAATTGCAAGATCCCAAATTAAAATTTAAGCATTTCCACAACAACTCATGACTCGCGAGTCACGTGTGACGTAATTGTCACAACCAAAAGTACTTTCTTAGAAACGTAAAAACGTTTTTTTTAAATAATCCGGGAATGCTAACGCACACAAGAGCTACGATTAATTGATTTACTTTTAACATAAAAACATGGCATTTATGTTAAAAATCATAGCAAATATATTCAAGATAACATTAATTTAAGCTAAAAAATGTGGTTCCTATCTATAGGACGTAATAGGACGTATAGGACCTAATATAGGACCTAATATGTAATTACTTGAGTGTGACGTGTAACAGCGTTTGCTATGTTGGCAAGGTGTGACGTCATCGAAGCTTTTCATTGGTGGTTTTGTAATACAGTGAGGTAACAACTTACATGAAAGGCATTTAGTTAGTACATGGTATTAAGCAGGGATGATGCCACAAAGTAATACACTGTGCTCCTACAAATCGTTTTCCGCTGGATGGAGCGTCGGAGCACTCGTTTCATGCAAAATGACCGAGCGCAATTGGTGGGAAGAAAATGGTTCTGGTCTTTCAGTTCCGGATTCGTCACAATGCCTGTCTAGCTTGACGGTTACGTGGAAATGAGTGGTCGGTGATGTGGATTGAGTCGAGTGACGTCTCACTAAATATAGTCATAATCATGCCTTAACTGTGATTGTTACGTCATAAGCCAAACAGACCGATCATATCAAGTAATGACATGACATCTTCGATCTATGGCTGGGTGGGGGGCAAACTTCATTTGTTAAAAAATATTTAATAAATTGCAGATCAAACATCAGCCAATACCACGGAGGTCTTTCTCGAAGCAGGGTACTCTTGTATTGTGACGCCATTGCCGCCAATTCCTTCCAATCGCGTTCAGAATTTCCGAGTTGCTCAAGCAATAAATCAAACAGACCAAGAAACCCTGCCGTGTCATAGAAAACAATAAGTTCTCTGAAATTCGTCCGAAATGTATCAATCAAAACATTTATGGCTCCGTCAGTGAAACGCCAGAGTGCTATGACGTCAATACACAAATGGTAAGTTAGAGAAGCGCAATTATGTGCAGATCGCGATTGTAAGACATGTAGTTAAAGTTGCCAGTTGCATTTCGGAGATGAAAGACAATTCTGACCGCACAATCGAAGGAATCAACAAATTTACCTGAAATGACTGAAAGATGGCGTTGACGTAGAAGAAAGCGATTTCACCAGCGCCATCTCCCGGACTGAGAAAAAACAAGATGTAAGTAATTCCAAGAAGGTTGAAAAGAAAGAAAGCCGCCTTCACTGCTTTTGAATAGGTTACTGCACTTTCCAGCGAGTTCTGCTTGATGAGTTTAGTGACCAAAATACGGACGACATTCACCATTATCAACGCGTTGATCTGTTTAGAAGGAAATAAATGTTTTAATTCCAAAGCGTCATAAATTACTTGGTTGATGGTGGATGAACCGTGTTGACCCAGTAGATAGTAAAATAAAAACAAGATATAAGCTGACTGCACTCAGAAGGTTAACTTTATTTTTGATTCTTCTACACGAGCTTTCGCAAGCATAAGTTTCTTCTTCAGGTTTACTAAGAGATGGCAAAAATTATTTCAAATAAGTTACTCCGAGCGACTGGTAGTTCTGATCTTGACTGCTATTGCCAATACCTTATTCTGATCATTGTTATAATGTGACGTCATAAAAAACTTACCGCGAACAAGACAAAGATGGGAATCTGGTAGAAATATTCGACCCAGGTGTCTGTCGGGTTCTGCATCCAGCATTCTTTGTCCTCATAAACCGCTTTGAGCACCGCCCATATAATTGTGATTGGGATCGGTGTGCCTGCGTCATAGACATCTTGTGTTATTAGTAATTAATTAACATGTTTTCGGTGAAAATTTGTGCTGAACATATCTGATACAAACAGCTTAATGAAACAGGTATAAGCTTTGGTTTATGCAACATCTCAGAAACACGTATAAAAACACAAAAGACTCCTTTATACTCATACAGCGCTATTAACAAAACGTTCCTAGCGCAATCTAAAAGAGTTAGGACAAGTTTTAGGAGGTTAATATTCGGACCAATTTTAAGTTGCATGACATATATGACATTAAATAACCTGACTAAGTCAATGGTTGAACAGGATTTTGTAGAAGCCAAAGACAATGGCGGTAACAATGGACTTATCTTACATCACAATAGTCAGTATGTGTGTAGGTAGCTTTGAGACTACCACGTGACCATGATACCCTGTCACCAAACTTGGCAAAAATAAATAAATGTGTGATGAAGAATAATTCTTTCTTCAGAACTGACTGTAGGTCGAAACCCACTGACTCGTAAAATGGAAATCGAAATATTGATCAAAGCAGCTGTTACTAATCCTGACTTACCCCAACCTAGCGCGATATATAGCTTTATGCTGAACCTGTCGTACGTGTAAGCCATGACCACCATCATGTGAAGGTAGACGCCTTCTACGAACATCCAGCAGTAGGTGGCCACTTGAGAGTAGATGGAGATGGCGGCCAGGACTCGACATAGAACCTGGAACCAAACCTGGGTGATTGTGTGAAGAAGAAGTGGCGTAAACATTTGTGCAGACTTGCACATATTATACAAAGATATTTTGTTTACCAAAAAATGTCGATACAATAAACCGTAAATTTGTAATTAAACTTAAACTTAAACATTTTAATTAGCTTCGTTGTAAGAGTAATGGTAAGCATAAGATATCGTTTACGTCATACTAATTACGTCAAAATACCTCATTGTTTTTTCTTGTTTGATAGCTGGTGAAGAAACTATGAATTAACCAGATGACGTTTTGTAGAATGAGTGACGTAGCAAGATTCCAATGAATGATATTTCTCCAACACCGGATGCTTCTACAATGTGATGACGTAAACAAAATGACGTATGCATGCCGTAATAAAGCCGAAATAACCTATTTTTGCCAAGAGAACAACAGAATTGGACATCACTTAATGCTTTGTATAAAGTGTTAGCATAGAGTTTATTCGATAGAGCCCTCCCTATGCAAGAGATATTTTTCTCACATTAGTCTTTTAACTTTCAACATACAAACGCTACACTTTCTTATAACCAGTTTCTTATAATTGAATCGTTGCAGAACTTCCATCGCGTAAAGCCGCGAATTTTCGTCATCACCTCGCTGTGAATTTTCCCAAACTACGTTTAGGTCATAATTGAATTTACTTTGAAGTCAAAGTATAATTATGACTCAAAGTCTTAAATGGCTAAGACTGAGATCAAAGAATACGGGGTCAATGACCTCTAAATCGAGTTATCGCGATGTTTTAAAATCGATGTCGCCCACCATAGATGTACCTGAGTCTCCAGAAGAGTAAAAAAGCGATGACCAATGTGAAGAGGGAAAGTCCCCTGCCTACGTAAGTTATCATGACGACAATCTTGAGATGAATATTGACGTAATCTTCGGCAGGGTCACTCTGAAATTTAAAAATCGTGTAAATCAATTTTTAGATTTAAAAATTTCTATCCTGATGCGATGTTAGTATTGAATCATATAATTCGAAACAAGCAATCTTAATCATATAAGTTGATAAAGTTTTTTGACTCCAGATTGAATTTATTTAAAGTTAATTGAATGTAAGCTCTATTTGTTGTTATTCTGGAATTATTAAATCTATCCATGCAGGTTATAAAATTTTTATGTAAACGCATTCATGCAGAACTGACCGAGTCCGGTATGGGACGACAAGCAGTAAAATTAATGCGAGACCATCTTCCGTCTGATTTACACTTGCGAGTCGCGTTAACTGGATTTCAAAGAACGTAACTCATAAATGTTCCATTTATTTTCATCGATAACCTTGTAGGTTATAGAATGTCATATAAAATTCTAAGTTTATCTATTTGTAAACAGTGATATAGGCAGCTCCATTGCAATAAGAATATAGAAAGTATACTGTAAATAACTTAATGTCATCCAGGTTAAAACCCTCATACATGAATTGTTGTAATGAACTCCATTGAACTTCTTAAAACATCTAGTGTAGGCAATGCCGCCACCAAGCGTCTGGGAAAAGCAGACATCCGGGGGATTCATGTTGGTCACGTGAGTGTTGATGTAAGGGCAGTGAACTTTAACAAGGAAAGAAAGATGAGAATTTTGTGGAAATATCAAAAATTTCTAGTTTTGTGAAAAATTGGAATTGTTTCCATGTTTGTTAGTTGAGATTGAAACAAGAAATTGTTTCGTCATATTATTACCGGGAACATTGGTGTAATTTTGACAGAATTTGGCAATGATGACGCAACTCGTCTGTTTCTCTCCCAGAAACTCAATTTCTTTGTCATGGGGCTCTTGGCTGGGTCGAATAGGAAATTCAAAATACAGTAGTAGCATGTTCGGCTAAAATAAGACGTCACAGAGAACTATTATGACATCATTTTGGATATATAGCGAATACCTATAATTGGCGCACATCTTGTCCAAATTTGTTGAAGTGATTCCACTGACCATCAACTAAGAAAAGAATAAAAGTGACGAAAAATACAAAAATTAAAAGTCAATCAACTCTGTACAACTCACCAGAAGTGTTGTTGGTATATGAAAGTGATGTAAGAAAAGAAGACTCGCTTTCTCACAGCGGTGATACATAGTCCACGTTACTTCCGATCCTTGTTACGTCATTGCGGCTTAAATCGTATTTCAGTTCGAATGAACGACAGGTTTTTCTGGTTTAGTTTTTTATATAACTCGGTTTCAACTAGTTTTACTTATTTCAGAATAAAATATGAAAAATCTTTTATAAACAACAATTCTATTTCCATCAATTCTATATCTCGCTCTGAATATTTCACATTTATTTAAAGATTTAGTCAAAGTCGCCAACATTATGGCAGACTTAATGAAACATTAAGACACTCATGACTACTAAAAAGTTGAAAATAAAGCGTTGAATCTCTGAAAGAACTTTTCCGTTGAAAACTAGCAGCAGAAAATGACGCTTGGTTTTGTTTTGGTGGAAAGTTTGATTGATCAAAAATAAACGTAGAGTTATAAACTACAGCAATTGTTAAGTCATAACCACATTGATAAACAGCTCTACATATCTACACATATCTTAGTTTAGTTACTTGACAACGTCAAAATGCAAGTTACAGCGACGTGGCCCGGTAATTAGGCATAAGACGTCATATTTTATCATCTATCTTGTACTTTGACTTAATACCTGTGCGGCCAAGTTCATTTTTACGAGAATGACATCATTTTCATTGACGTCATTACTTGAACAATCTATTAATTGAAAGTTTTCTTATACAAGCTTATAGCTGATGCAGAAAAAAGCGAAAAAACGTGTTTAATTTTATCCCAACTAATTTTATTAACAAAAGCATACCCATTAATTCCTGAACATATCTTCTGCTCTGGTTATAAATCAGATGCCTCGCACTACAACTTTTGCATTTATTGCAACGAGATGTGGGCTTTCTATGGCTATAACAATAACTTTATAAATCTTTCATTATACCTTACTTATAAATCTTTCCTAGACGACAGAAAGCGAAAACAGTCATGAGTGAAACATGCAAGTCTAACATTAAAAGTTCGAGTGAAACAACGAACCGCAATCATAAAAGAAACAGCTGAGCATAGATTTCAATGAACACAGCAAGCTTGATCAATGCAATTTTATAAATCCACCACGACACCGTGTACTCTATACAGCCCTGCACTGAACTAACTACCCAAGCATATGGTAAACTACATTATGAAGAAAATTTAATTTTGCGCGATGCCATTTCTTCTGAAGTTGAATTATATCCAATTAGAGTGTAAATTCGAGGCCATATTAAGTATTCACTTATAACTCCATAATGCCATTTTTCTACTCAATTGTCTTGTTGCAATCTTGATCTTCAAAACTTGGATTGTAATTTTGTACAATTAAGTCATCTTTTTTTTATAAACCACGATTTCTGAGTGTCTAGTTGCGCGTGTCGTCCGCACTTGCCCGTAGAAGTGTTGTATTTTTAGATTCTTTTATACTGTGGGAAATTGTGTCGCAATAAAACCATTCCTTTCAGCAACTACTCAACAAGGAAAATTTTGCAACTAAATTTAAGAATTTTTGAAAATTTGTAAGTTATGAAAAGACAGCATTTTAATGTTGATTTATCTGTACCTGTTAACCTCATCAAAGACACAACTGTTTCGAAGCATTCGTCATATACACTCCCCTAAGCAGCCTACTTCCTTGCAATGTGCTCTAGGGTGGTCTGACGAAGAACTTGTAAATATTACGAGCCACTAAACCTCATTATCCTTCCAAGAAGCACTCCGGTACAACTCGGAAGAAATTTGTGAGTGAAAGCATCGCTTACGAGAAACTA
Organism: Clavelina lepadiformis; assembly: GCF_947623445.1. Classification (NCBI taxonomy): domain Eukaryota; kingdom Metazoa; phylum Chordata; class Ascidiacea; order Aplousobranchia; family Clavelinidae; genus Clavelina; species Clavelina lepadiformis. The sequence continues at coordinate 2,930,801 of NC_135243.1, forward strand.
AATCCTTGCGAGGTGCGTTCGCAATACCGCCTCTGACGTCAAGCAGATCCTACATCAAACTATGTATAAGTCAACAAACAAGTTTCTATAAAAATGCAATATTTAAAAAAAAAATTTATAAAAGAATTGTGTATTAACATGAATACGTAGAAAGGCTGAAGCTTCCCATTGTTGTTGTTGTTAGGTAACGAGTCATTTGGTAACAGATTCATTGTAAGTTTAGTCCCCACTTGTTGGCGCTGTGTTGGATTTTCACCAGAACCAACGATGTATTGACGGTCAAACAAATTCTACTCCAATTCCAACAATATTAACTTTGTTCGAATCGATACATCGTGAACAGACTGACGGTGCACTTCTGCACTAAGTGCAACAATAGCAATTGATGTTTTAATGAAAGACCGTTTGCGACATATTTTGAGTAGACTACCTCTCGAAGAATTATATCTTTCTTTCCTATTAATACTTCCCCTAACTATGTTATTTCCAAACTATATGATATGACTTATTAAAACTATTTAGGTCTAAATGATTCCTGTGTTGGGCGAGAATTTTCTATAACTGACAGCTGGATTGCATTAGCCGTTAGTTGGCGGTAGCTGCGATATTTGCTATAATTGTCAGGCCACGTTAGTAAATGCAGGCATAACCATGCACTGTTTATCTCAAGAATCTTGACAAGAAGTGTTGTGTTTGCAACATATATCATGATAGACTCCAAAATTTATCAGAGAAACAAAATATTGACGCTATTAAATGCAGCAATAACCAAGGAGTAGGGCCTATTTTTAAGTTGGGTCATGTCTCAACTTTCGAAAAAGGGGTACTGTCCTCTCCAACTTTTGAACAAGAGGGGCTAAAAGCAGGACAACAAGTAAGATAAATTGACACGGTCGTTGAGTGTAAAAGAATTCTGGTCTCGAGCTGGTTTATAAAGCGGTGACTACGTTTAGTGCAAATATGTATTAAAAACTTTAAACGGAAATTTTTGTTTCATTTCGTATCAAAACTTTTAACTTTCTACTTAAACTAACTAACTTATTACTTTTTGACATCTTGGCGTTTCTCCCTTGCAGGTGCACCGTACCGGCAATAACTCATTTACGGGAACTGTGTTCCGGACCGTTCCGGTTTGTTTTCACCACTGTGTATACGTCATGCGCCTACACGCGTCATCATGTGTATACTTTATGCAAACCAGTCGCTTTGTTACGATGGACGCGAGGCAGACTCCAATAAGCCATTGGCAGATGATGATGATGTGATGTTTTAGCTCTTTAAATCGTGGAGCTCCATTGTCACCACGTCATAGTTATTCTGAAACAGCGGCGTAACCTAGGTTTTAGCCGCCCTGCGCTAAGGCAGAAAATATCGCCCCATTCCTGAAGCCATATTTTGAATTTCGTAGAAAGCCGAAAGTGCTTAAAGGCTGGTTGTTAAATTCCTGCGTTTCGACCATCCAGCTCAGAACGCGAGGGACGCAAAACTTTTCTATTTTTACACCTCATATAAAACGCTTTAAAATGCCTCAAAAGTTAAATTTATTTTCGTACTTAGGCTACATTTAAAATCGCTGCGGAAATTTCTAAATTTTCACCTTATCGTGTGGCTTATTGTTTGGCGCTTCATGCGTCGCTTAGCTGAGAGGTGCACTAAAGTATCTCATCCAATGTTAGTTCATGTCGAGCTGCATCATCGAATGGGATTCCGGCGACCTCGAACTTCTTCGCCAAACGAAGAGAAATGAGCTCATGCAGAAGACTGGGGTGAGGATGCCATCGCAAGCGGCCGTCAGCAAAGCCATCACCAACGCCGAGATGGCCCGGAATTGTCGTCGCAAAACCAGAGGCATCTCTGTCACGACTTCAAAGGTGGAAGCTTTGGTCGATCTTTCAGTTCCGCGATGAAAGTCTTTGAAGTTCTCATCCAGTAAGAGGAAATTTTTGACATCTTATAAAAGTAAAAGAGGCAAATATTATGCATCCAGGACCCCGCCGAGTCTCGCTTTTCACCTTAACTGGCCATCGTGAAAATGATGTGGTATAACTACCAGTTTTTCGCTGCGCAAGAGAGTCAACTTCCCTGGAGAGTTTTCATTTGCACCTCAATAGGTTTATATCAAGTGTGTGTGCTCGCTAATGTTGCACGAAATTTTAAATAATTACGCAACGTACGTAACCACGTAACGGAGCTCCTGTCACGAATGTTTGCTACAAATTACGTTATTACGCAATCTTCTTTTTTGGTACATTCTATGCACACAAACCATCGTTAAATAGCTTTTTATCTGTATGAATTCGCTGTGTAGATGCGATTGAAATGCGACATCTGCACTCGGCTCTTTGACAACTTTGCCGTTTTTCCAAGCCGGGTAATATCAGAAAACGATGTTGATGACGTGTCGTCATAACCGTCCTTTCATAACAATTGTTACAACCATAAACTGAGTATGAAAGTATGGCAGTGACCCTGCTAAGCTTTTAAAGTGATATCAGACTGCATAAAACTCAAGACAAATATCGCTTTCGCATCTCATGCGAAAGTAGATCACGCACGACATTGACAAACTTACGAGTCTCGACACAATGATGTCAGCTTAAAAACAAAGCGTTTATATCGAACCTCTAAAGTCTAAAACAAGGTTCTGACGTGCTGCTGTGCATTGTGTTGCGTATTAAGTTGTATCTTTTTCACCGTTTTGTTGTTGAATTAGTCTCGAAGCTATATTTTTTAGTCACTACATAAAATAATGTTCTTACAGCAGTCCATAAACCTAGCGTTGCTTGTGCAAAAAAAGAGCGAAGAGCGAATAACCCCTAAAAGGGAGCGCGGCGTGGTTCCGTTCCAACGTTGACACAAGAGCGACCTCTCGAGATCGTTCCTAAAGAATAGGAGCGCGTTCAAATGCCCCTGCCTTAATATGAGAGTAATAGAGTATGCAGTACATCTCGAATCGTTAAGCAGTTTATCAAGCGTAACAAGCAAAACTTTTTCACTTCCCGCATTTTGATAGGACCATACAGTGGGCAGACGCTGGTATTTTAAAGCGGGCTTTAAAACAATTTTCCCCGCTCCTCAACGCAATTCAAAATACGTCACTGCTTGCTAACCTGGTTGTCATAAGCACGGGGTGTAAGCAAAGACGCAGTTTCTTTCCGCATCTCAGGAACGCATAACAGCGACTGTTTTCATAAATTTCCAGCCGAACAACTCGTAGCGAAAGTTGCAGCAGGGAGCTAATCCCCTGATATAACTCTGTGTGTTTGATGTCTTGTCCCAACTACACGTCGCATTGTTGTTATTATTACTGCTGTTATTTGTCTGCTTGAAGTTGATATAAAAATTTTGGTAGCTTATAGTTCTGTTAATCATTGGTTACAAGGTAGAGGCAGCATTCGAGGCAGATGCTTTAGCCCACAAGCCATAGCACCAGTCTCATTAGATTTGAGCAGATATAAGCAATTTAGAGCTGAACTCTACAAAGCAATTAGCGATGATAAAAACCTACTTATAACGCTTGGGCAGAAATATGATGCTAATAATATTGACACAAAACCAATTTCTGTCTTACAACAAATTTTATTTCCACAAAACTCACTCTGGATATTTCAAATCACAAAAATCAGCATATCTAAAACATTGCAGCAAATTCACCATTTAACATAATGCAGTGAATATTTATTTGAATAAACATGTCTAACAATTATAATTATGACATCACTATTAGTTTATGTACAAATATAACTCAATTTTATCAATGAATTTGTAAATCTGTAGATGGCGCATCGGGTTGAGCGATTGATCGATGTCGCAGAAGTCCGCGGTTCGCATCCCGGCCACGACGCAATTCCTTTTATGAAAGTGAATAGATGTGTGGAAGGAATTTTTATAAAAATTGAGTAAATAATGAATTTCTGTTTAAAAATTAAACCTACTTACCATTATTACGTCAGCAGTTCTTGCGCGGAGTGAGTATGACGCCATTACCATCGTCATCGAGACCAATTAGAGACCAGTATGACGCGATTGTTGTCACCAACATCAACTCCCAACAGCTATAAATTAAAATTTTTGTTAAAAATTAAATTTCTGTGCAAAGTTCAAGTTGACACAAACATGACAAGATATAAAGAATACCGAGTCATGAAGCTGGTCAAGGACGAGTTGAATTTTTTGTTTCTCGCTCGCATTTGCGTCTCTTCCATCTTCGAAGCAACCAGCCATAAACAGACCTTCTTCAATTTTAGCGAAAAATTCTGGTCCTGGAATGTCTTTGATTATGTTGCCACTGATGTCCAACCATTTTACCTGCAGATGAAATGTTTGTAAACTACAACCTGGTGTATTGGTGAAGCTAATATATTACTACATACAAGTTAATATTACTATTAATTGGTTAATAACTAACCAGCACCATGTGGTCAGATTTAGGCCTAGCCTACTGGTCCAACACAAATTCTTGGTTTTTGAATTAAATAGAAATAATTTTGAGCGACCAATTAAAACTGGTATCGAGTATTAGTTGTAGAAACAAATCCTGATAATAAGTTTGCAAAAATATTTTCAATTTTAAAAAAATTGAAACTTTTCTGTTGACCCAAAAATTAACTTGCACATGCCAGGCTAAAACTGATCCATTAAAATTTTGTCATTTTTTCATTAAAAAGAAGGAATTTCAAGCGACCAAGTTTATCGCAGATTCCACATTCCTTGTAGATTCAAGTAATCACTAAACCGTCGCAAAATCATTCTGCAATTTTATATAAATTAGCACAAAATATCCGACCTACACTGCCCAGTAATCTCAACAAACTGCCTTGAAAAATATCTTCGTACAAGCGATTATGACGTCATAAGAACAAATATAAACAATTGATTATGACGTCATATGCTGTTCTAAGCAAACGATAAAAAGTTGAATAAATCGTCAAACCTTTCCAGGCATCTCAGAGATCGCCGAAATTAATCTTTCCACATCATCAGGGGAGAAGCAAAATCTCAGATCAAGCTCCTTTAACTCATTTCGTTGTTTTCTTGAAACGTCACAAAAGATCGCGGCTTCCGATGATGACAATTTCAAACCAGACAGACTCATCTCTGTTGGAAAGCGCTGTGACGCCATATTGAAGAGTTCCATGTCGCTGGATTCGTTTAATTCGCATAAAAGCGAAATATATCTGCGTTGGTTGTCCTCATCTAAACAAACATAATAGTTAATTATTTACCGGTTGTAGTTCGCCGCGTTATAGAAATAAATTTAAGACGGAAATTTTTCATGTTTAGGCAACAAAGTCAAGTTGAAAGCGAAAACTTACTTTTCTTTAAATTATCTGTTCGGGACGAATTAAAAAAAGAAGCAGGCATTTTAAACTGAAGATAAACTTAATACAACAACCAGAATTGATCTAAATGACATGTGGCCTATTTAGCCGGTAAATATTTTCACCAGAATTACCGGCAGCCTACTAAGCTAGGCTCTGTACACTAGCACTGGCAATATGTTTGCAATAGACATGTAAATTACAAAACTTACTTTTACTTGGCCTAGTAGGCTGCTGTACTAATCTACCAGTGATTATGTGGAAATATTTCCCGGCTAAATAGGCTACATGTCATTTCAATCAAGTTTCACAAAATATTATCACACAAATATTTTCACAGCATCACCAGTCAGCCAGCAGCCTTACTGTACTAGGCCAAGTAAAGGTAAGTTTTGAAATTCAACATAAATGTGTGTTCTGCTGCACTTGATGCGTGTCTATGGCAAATAATGCATAACATGCACATGCAGTTTATTCATTTAATCGCAGATTTAGGACAAAGTCAGAAAATAAACTTACGTGACCAATCTGTGAACTGCATTTTCTCAAATCGTACCAGCTGTGACTTTAGTGCTTCTGTCCAAATCCTCCTCTTCTCAGCAATATCTGGAAATAAATTATTATCAAGCTTAATACTGACAGGTGACAAATATAGTCTAGGCCTAGACGAAATAGCTTGCAATAAAATGTAGGCTAGAATGCAGTGAATTGTACTAATTTCAAATATCGCACATTTTTTGCATATGCTTGCTGTATACCACCGAATTTGCATTTTTTCTGGCTGCCATTTACTGAAGTTGCATTTTTGGTTTACCAAACTGGGCGAATGGCTGCTCATAAAACAGACAACTATTTTATCGTTTTGATGCTGATTACTACAGTTTGAAAACACTATTTTCATCCAAATTTGATAAACAGTAGTCTTCGAAATAGGCACAGTATATATATTGCTAAAAACAAAAAAATGGGTTGCAGTAATATTTTCAGACTGCATGTTAAGAGCAGTTGTTAGAGGATCTTTTATTTTATAACGGTTATATATAACAAATACAACGCATTGTTCTAAATAATAAGCAAACTGTGCATGAGACTGTTTTATTATAAAGTACATGGATCACGAACTGTCAGGGGTGGACAGTCAGTACTTTGAAAGTACCGTCGGTAACGGTACTTGGCAAAAAATGTACCAATGGTTCCGGTATTTGGTACTATTTCAAAAAAGTAGTTCAGTACTTTGCCAGTACTCGGTACCAAACTACTTTTCGTACAGTGGATCATGTTGCAAGTGCAACTTTTGCTGATAATATGGATACTACTAAAGGTTACTTCAGGTCAAAAACAATGTGAACTCACTCTATGCGACTTTATTAGACATTTGTAGAATAAAAAAGAGCAAAAAACACTAAAATTGAAATCAAGTTTCAATTAAAATGAAATTTTAAAAAGCAAACTTCTGAAAACCTTGAAGTAATCATTTTAGAAGTACCAAGCACTGGGACCAAGTTAAATTTCTAGAAAAAAGTAATTCAGTACAGGGATTCTGTACTGTTCTCTAAAAGTACCGATGGTATCGGTACTGAATAAAGTACCGCAATAAAATATTTTGGTACTATAGTACTGCTGTACTGCTCACCTCTGAGAACTGTACTAAGTCTTGCTCAATAACCGATGCTTGATTGGTGGGGAATCATCTCTGAGGTCGTGTAAAAACTATCTTCTAAAACCATATTAGCAAAGAGAAATGAACGAAATTATTACACTGCATGTTAATGCAGTAGACTTCGCTTATTATGACTCTCTTGACCAAACCATTCTGGTCACAACATCGGAATTAGTCATAATAACCAAAGCTGCAAACCCGATACAGCACCACGCACCAAGCAGTAACAACACAGTCAGAAACAAATTGACTAAACTTTCTAAAATCTCATACATTTCTTACATGGTGTGAAAGAAAACTCACATGGCACAATCATTCCTGTCACATTGCATAATTGACAAAGAAACATTGGGGGAATAAAATTGAAAAAGTGGTCGTAATACTCAAACACAGGTCATAGTATACAGAGTCATTTGTCTGGCAAAATTTGGGACTATATCAACATGGTCATATAAAGCGGGTGGTCATATTCAGTCGACTTTATTGCATATAAATGTGTAGCACACCATATGGTGGCTATCATTTTTTTACATTAGTTGGTAGGGGCGGCCAGAGTAAAATAGCATAAGTGTTCGCCTAAACCATATTTGAGCTATATTATTTTCTGTTGGCCGAGACACCAAACAGAAACAGGTTTTGCTTGCTTTAGTAGTAATGCTGTAATTGCTTTTGTAATAATAAGTAGAGGAGTAATGAATCAGTTTATCAGTTTCAAAACCAAATTTTTGAAAATCAATCGAAACATTGCGACCAAACCATGTATTATAATATTGTAAAAGTTTGTATTATACAGATGACTGTAACTGTGCTTATGCTCCAAATTAGTTTATTCAAATTTTCTACTAGTATGTTTAGTTGTGATTTTCAGTGCCAAAATACTTGTATATAGGAAAATGGCAATATAAATGCTTTCCAGCTGTGACACAAAAACTTGTAAATTAGTAACTACTAGTAAGTAGTAATTAAATTGCAATACATTTGCTCTGTTTTAAATTTAATGAAATTCATATTCTTAGAATGACAACTCATGTGCAAAACAGCCACTGATGTATTCCTCCACCACCTGCACTCAACCTCCGAGACATGCGCAACAAATACGATGTCTATCATAAGGAGCAACCATATCACGAACATCACATGCATTTGTTTGATGTGAATACCACCTTGTGCTGCTTGCAACATGCTATCAAACTGCAACAGACCAGAGTGAACTGTGTGTCAATCCAAAACTGATGAAAATTAATGAAAAGCCTCATTTAAGTACAGGCTTATAACAGCAGTTACAATACTGAAACTGATCAATAGTCAACCCAAAAGTCAACCACTGACTCTTACTCCAGTAACAGCTACAGACTAAACTGCAACAGACCTTTGAGTGAACTGTGTGTCAAAACAAAACCTGCAAAAGGTAATGAATAGATTTAAGTATGGGCTTAAAACAGCAGTTAGTAATAATGAGACTGCTCAACCACTGACCTTTACTCCAGTAACAACTGCAGCCTAAAGTAGACTGAACATTAATTACCTGAACTGACAATGGACACTGAATAGTATTATATACTGCAACAACACACATTCTCATACGCCACCAGAAGATAAAAATCATAATTCATGGACTAACAATGTGGTGTTTTATAAGAAGAATCAAATTATGGATTCACATTATATTTACATGAATCACAGCACTTGCAAACAATGTGCATTACACTGTCCAAACAAACATATGCGTAAATTTTATTTATTATTGTTTGTTTGTGTGCTTGCCATATATTTACGTTAATATGTATGTGAACTACTAACAATAATTTCAAGTGTTTTTGTGGTTTCAAGGCCATAAGTAGCTGCTGTTATCTCAACAATGGTAAAAAATCATTCACTGTTAAAACAGCATAACATTATATACACCATAACGATTCGCTTAACAAATGGGTTGTCATAGCCTAGAAATTCAGAGTTCTCTAAACTTATTAATTTTTTTCTATATTCTACTCAAAGCTAAAGTAGACTCCAGCGCATAAAATTTAAGAACCTAAGTCAAGGGCTACTGAAATATACACAACATTAGAAACATTTGTAATGTGAAGAATTAACTAAACTTGACGGTGACACAACTTTTATGTCCTGCCAAATGCTGACGCTAAAAACTTTATCCTTTCACTTTATATTATCTCGTAATGCATGTTCTTGCCTTCAAGGCCTTGCCACATTTGCCTGACTTATTTGTGGCAGTTATCATTATCATCGATATTGCTATTTTGTTTGCAACCATCTGTGTCAGCACAATTTTTCGTTTCAAACATTTACGGTGAAATATAAAATGAATAAAACCAAGAAAGAAAGCAGTTCAGAAAGGTTACTTTGATTAATGATAAATCTAGACTAGGCCAACAGCACCAGATCTACTGTAAGTAGCAATAACAGTTGGACATTACCTTTTACAAGCAAAAACAAATAGTGATAAATATGCAACCATTATCCCAGTCATATTTTTATGGTTAATTGCAGCCAATTTTACTTTACTCATGTAATTTAATTGGTTGCTTTTTGTCAATTGTATATTTTTACTAAATTGCAGTTCTAGTCAGTAACAGAGTAGTTTTACTGAATAGTCTACTTAAGTAAATTTCTTTTACTTTGGCTACTTAAGTAGTTTTGTTCATGGGCCATAGTGGAACGCATGGCAACTGCACCCTTGAGATTTTTGTAGACTATGTTTGCTGCACCCAAACGTTTCACATTTATTTACTTCCCAAAAAAGAGCCCACAGGCACTGCACTTTGCTTTCCAGATGTCCAGCAAAATGTACCATTTTACACCAGGTAAACCTAAATCTAGATGCCTTGCACCCTGGAGATCTTGTTCAAAAATTCCATGATTCCAGTCTGGTTTATGGGTACTTTTACCTAAGTAATTTTTACACCAAAGTAACATACTTGAGTCGGTTTACCGAAAGCTGAAGTAGTCAATGTTTTAGTTCAAAGATAATTTGCAGTAATTTTCATTTGCAATCACATCTGCACAAACCATTTATATACAGTCTATAATTTGAATTTCAAGTAACAATGCTCTGACAAAGAACAAAACTATGTCTGAAACTAATTAGCTTCATAAGACTATGTATTTTCCTGCAGTTGTATTGCTTTTAGTAAGATCTTGGTACTTTGTCCTTTCACAACCTCATATTTTAGATTGATAACTATCAGTACTGGTAATCCTTAAACTACTTGAATCGGCTAAATAGCTGAGTGGTTCGAGCACTGGCAATGTAATATATGTGACTCAGGTTCCGTGTTCAACACCCAGAGGCGCCTCAACATTGTGATGCAAGGACAAGGCATTAACAACACTTGCTCCTGTTCAGTGGTCCTGGTGGACAATTCTAAATTCGAGCAATACTATAAAAAAATCAAACTAAAAAATGTACGTGACAATCGCAACTTACACAAAGGTTACCTCAGAAAGCTGGGCTCAATCGATGAGGAATCATGGAGTAGTTTTGAACAGCAATACTTGTAGTAGAGCAAGATTTTTCGGAGTAATAATACTTTTACTTAAGTAACTGATGTGGTTACTTTGACCACCACTGCCAAACTGCGTAATAGTGTTCAAGTTATCTAACCTTAAGTAACAATCTGCATACATATAAAGATGTGTTTTTACCAACATATGGGAGTATTTCTGGAAACCAAATGAGTATTCTATTGTTATCATCTGTATGTATTACCAAGTGTTATACCAAGTAGGCTATTTTGTCAAGAACTTATAGCCTATCTGGTTTTACCTGCTGCCAGGTTCTTCACTGATTTCACCATACGCAGGAACGTGGATTAATCTCCAGCAACTTGTCTTAAATTAGCACTAAGTATAGGCTAGAGTCTAGACCATACATAAAAGGCTGCTTTTTGTCATAGTCATCGGCTTATTTTTCTGTATAATAACATACTGGGAGTTTGCAAAACCTATATCGGTGGTGCTGATGTCTGATGTGTAGCCTAACTATTCCGGCGACAGAAAAAACTCCCTTTCTCAATGTCGTAATAGTGTCAATTTCAGCTTCCCATTAACCTACTTACTTCTGGAATGCAACAGAATTTTGAAAACTGTTAAACCGTGCAAGCACAATTTCAAAGTTAACTTTAGCAGTTCCCAGGCTAGATCGGTTTGTTATCAAAAGAAGTCAATGAATCTATCACTTGACTTTGTTATTGTTTTCATTATTTTCAAAACAATGACGCAACAGATAAAATCAGATGACATCTTCACAATAGCTTATGTATTTTTAGACGATGTTTTTACGATGACGCTTTCAAATTGCTTTTTTCAATTTACCTGTATGGGTATGTAGGCCTATGTTTTTATATAATACGAGATAAACCCGTTTTTTTTTTTAAAAAAAACAAGTAACTGCGTAAATTAAATGTAAAAATATTGCACATTTTTGTATTTAGTCAATAAAAGTCCACTAGTAAGATATGGTGCTTAGTAACCAAGTGTTTCTTAGCGGCCTACCAGTAGACTGATCAAGCCGTGTCCTTTATCCAGTTTTTACTAACACCCGCCAATGAACAGGAAAAAGTTACAAAACCGAAAAGGCCTAAAACGTGCTCAACAGAAATAACGTTGATATTTGCTGGTAACAACTAGCACGACCAATAAACCTTTATACCAGTAGCTATGTATCTCACCAAACAACAAATAATTTCTCACATCAGCACAATGAACATGAAATATAATAACCTACGTTGGCTGGCTGCTGGCTAGACGCTGATGAATGGTTTGTGGTAGCCTATGCAGTTTCTAACTGCAATTTTGTAATGCCTAGCAATGGTTCCTAATGTAATGTCGGAAAACTGGAATGATCTGTTGGCAGAGGTGCCATTTTGTTTGTTATATTTGTAATCTTTACAAATTTTCTGTCTGAATACTAGCAAGTAGACGACCAAAGTACGGGTACTAACTTATATTTCGATATCTCTAGCACAAACAATGTGTCTATGTAAATGGTGTGTAAACTGGGTAGTCACAAAGGTTTTAACTGTGTCTGTATCAGGTCTAACAAGTGTGTTGGTAAACTTTGGGCTATCTTTTGATGACAAACCACTAAATATAAACAAAAAAATTTAACAAAATAAAAGGCTTAATACGTTTACTCAGAAATAAAGCTACACAAAGTACCCAGGACAAGATAATAACTATAAAAATTACTTTCCAAGTAACCTTCAAATCAATTCAAACAAACCATAAACCATTTGCATTATGAACAAAACCAATAACACAGCCCTGGTCTGGTAGGATATTATTCTCTTTAAATCTTGTAAAACTTCTATTGACTTTCTACGGATGCCAATAAGCTATCCACTTTTCCTTCATCGAACCTTACTTTTCTGAACAAATTTCTAACAATATCTAATCTATATTATTGTACAAAATCTCAACCCAGTGGTTCTCTCTAACTACAACACATATTTCTGCAATGTAGATATAAATTTGAAATTACATTATTAAATTTGGGTAATCTTAAACTGATCACTTTTGTTAAGAGTTTTAATGTAAAAATAGCGATGGTTGAAATTACCAGTACAATTCACATAGATCAGAGTTAAACTTATGACATTTCATAATTGCGTTACACTTATCTCAAAGTGAAATAGAATCAAGCATAATCAAGCATATAGAAAAAGCATAGGCCTATATACCGACACGCAATGAACATCAACTAACCTGATGGCGACAGACCTTTCATGGAAAATGTGCTTCTTGTCTGCATGTTTGTTGACGACACTGGACCTCTGCCATGACAATCTTAAAGATGGACCAGTTAAAACATGTTACGCTAATACAATAACAGAACAAGTTTGCTATAAAGAAAGAAAACGATGTTTTGTTGTTGTAGAGTTGGCCAAAACATCAAGAATCAACGAATGTGTTCAGGAACTTCATTGATTTTAACTTATGAATCACCTACTTCTAAAGCAGATGTGTAATTGCTGAGAAACAGCAAATTATCAGCTAGTGCTTAAGATGACCAGTTTAATAAAGTGGACATACCTCGGAGCATATCTATTAACAAGCCACAAATGAATCGTCGAATGACTGACCACTTCTCATCAGCAAAAGCCTCGTTTGTAACAAAAATCTGAAATTCAGCCAGCGACATTTGGCTAATGAAGTACCAAGCCGTGAAACACTCTTGGAACATTTGATGTGAGAAGAAGTACTTCTGGTCGCCATCAAAAACGCGTTGTGACAATCCACTATAAGCATGAAGTGCCACTATGATATCCTGGACATCATCAGTTGAAAGACCTTCTTCTTCCATTTCGGTTGGTGTAATGACAACCGTTGACTTTTTAGTGGCATTGTAAGCCAACCTGCTAATCTGCAATGCAATAAAGACACACTACTGTATGATGAATACTTTCAACAAGCTTTGAATGACCAGTTATAATCTGAAAACCTGCAGTATCAGCGCAGTGATATCAGAGTGCCGAGTGTTATCACTACGTCTCAGACCCTCCAAAACGGTAGCAAAGACACGAGTTGTTGTGGTGATTTCTCCAACATCTTTTGAAGGATTTAGAGAAGCTGCGATTACTAACTGAAGCAACAACGGATTGTAACACAATGAAAACACAACAGGAGCGTTTTGAGAAAGTTGAAACCACAACTCGTCAGCACGTTTACCAGTGTAAGCGTAAAATAGTAATTTCATGTTCTCATCAGACAAATCACGAATAAAAATGGTACGGTTTGGTTGTAGGGAGTGGGGAAGATTAAGCATGCTATGAGGTCGTGAAGTAATTATGATTTTAACACCAGGAAGGTATTTTTTATTAAAAAGGCCAGCAATGATATTTTGCACAGATTGTTTAGTGTCATAAGTGCGTTTAGCAAACTTCTTCTTAAATGTGAAATCGGCCTGGTCCAGCCCGTCAAATACCAGTAGACACTGGCTTTGATTGTTTTTAACCCACTCAAATGCGTTTTTCCAGGTTTCCTCATCTAAATTAGGATAATTAATGTTAATTAGCATCTCAGGTAAAGTGAGCTTGTCATCATCGGGTAAATCCATAAAGTTGATGTGAAAGGTAGTGTACTCCTCAGTTTTCGCAAGACGCTTGAACAGGGTCGATTTCCCTGCACCGGGGTTCCCGATCACACCGGTGTAGCGTTGGTCTGACCTCACCAGGTTATCGAAGTCAATACTTCTTTCATGTGATATATCTTTTAAGTGATTAGTAGATGCAACAAATGTTTCTTGCTTAGGTGCTGCTCCTCCTTGATAAAACGTCACTTCGGCAAGGTTAGGATGCACCACAGGAAAGTTTTGTAGTGGTACGTTGATGCCAGCTTGGGGCCGAAGATCAGCTCCTCGATGTTTCTTTTGCTCCTGCCTGACTTTTTCAATGGCTTCTTGTTCTTTAATCCTTCTTTCTGTGTCCTTTCTATTTTCTGATAAATAACACAATAGAAGAAGTTTTAATGAACAATCAGCAACTACTTCGATAAAGCTGAAATAACTTACAAAGCTCCAAGCATTGTTTCCTAAAACCAAACTTTGATTTAATATTGTGCAAATAGGCAAATCATAAGGTATAGCGATTTAGATACTAAGTAAAGTAGCGTTATGTTTCAACAGAAATATCACTAAATGTTTCTGTGCAATAACCGATTACTTTTCTGCCGGGACCTAAGAAAACATGTTTCAACAGAAATGGCACTAAAATGAAGCTTTCTGAAAGCAAACTTTGGATGCATACTTGTGTGCTGGCCATGCAGTCAGCATAAATAGGGAAATCACATCTCTTTACTAGATCACTAAATCACTAGCTTCACTAGACATGGTTACATGGTGACGGTGCGGTTAGAGCGCTTGACTCGTTGTACTTTAACCAGTGTTCGATACCCATTGCACTTTCGTTGTAATGCCATTGCATTTGTTTTTTGTCTACAGTATTTAAAAAAAAGCTGATTCACACAAAACTTTGGCAGAGTTTGACTTGAGTGATATTATGAAGTCTACTTATAGGCTTAACTCGAGTAACATTTTAAACCGATGTATAAATAAAACTTTAAAAAGGTGCAATGTTGCACACTTCCAAAACATACCTGCAGATGAAGTCGTTGGTGGATTGGCAACTGATGGTCTGGTACTTGGTGTTGCAGTTTGTGAAGTTGATGCTGAAATTGGTTGTTTAGGTTGCGTAAGACCGGTTTGCTCTAAAATATGAACACATTATATAAAGCATGAAGGTTTAGTTGCAAGCAACAAATAATAACTTGCAAATTAAAAATCATACAATTTTAAACAGTTGATTTTAGCAACTTCAAGGAAATTTGCAAATATACCAGATGTTGTAAAGATGGACAATTAAAAGCCTAAATAAACTCAGCACACAATAATGATGACTGTAACAATGGTATAAGCGTATCAGATCATTTAGCATTTAGATGCATTAGCTTTAAAGCATGAATATTTAAAAAGGGAACTGCATAAGGTTATATATATATTTATAAATCGGAACAGATGCAGAATGCACATGTTGTTTTCCTCAGCAACTACGGCATATAAAATAAACATTAATGGTCCATTAAATACATCATTGTATACACTAACCTGCTTTATTTGTCTCCAAACCTTTCGTGAATTGCTGTTGTTCACTGGGATGATCTATGGAACAGGTAAAAAAGAGTTATGCATCGTTGAAAGGAAAAAGGTTCTTAGGAATCATTTTGGTTTTGGTTCCAAACCCAAATAAATACAAGCCATGACAGTGCAAAAATGCAAAAACTTGACTAAAAGTTTAAATTGTTTCTTAATCGTTGCTATGTACAGCTGCAATCTGTTAAAAAACGGTAGTATGATAATAATAAAAGCAGTTTGGTTGTAAAAAATAATAACAAATAATAACTTCAGTTAATTTTTTAATAATAAAATGTTGTGAAAATTCCTACTTTAAATTATGAGTTTAATTACCTATTTCTTGGATAAGTTTGTCAAAGTTATCCTCAAATGATTCTTTGCTAAAATCGTAGTAGAGTTTTCCCGACACCAAAAGAGCTTTTGATAAAATTTGTAAAAATAAAAATGTTATCTGTGGTGAAAGCTGGCGATAAAAATCAATTCAGTAAAGAATATCGAAAGGTAAAAATAGAAACAAACATTAACATAACTTACATAAATGATTAGTTAAGGCAAGGGCAGAATATATAGCACTCTTAAAGTTAACAATGATTTATCGCCACAAGATTTCGTATACTTGAGTTTGCGTCTTCTGGTGTAACAATTATGATTAATAATGAAAATAACAATACTAAATATAATGTTACCATTCAAACCTTAAGCAACATCCCATTTTGTGACGTAGTAATCAATTAAAAAAATTAACGAGTCATAGGCATAAAAATGCGTTGAAAACAACTAAGCACAAATGAAAAGTATAATAAAAATGCATACCTGTCCAGCCTTCCATTTTATAATTGTCTTGGGTGATAATGGGTATTATACGTTTTCTCTTGTCAGCAGCAAGTTTGCCTTCCCTTTGGCAGTTTTCCCTGAGTTTATAATTTTCGGACAGAAACATGAGGACCAAGTAAGCGTTGTCAACAGCTTCATACATTTTGTCATAAATGTCTCCTCTCATCTCGTTTTTATCAATCCACACTTTGTAACCAGCGGCAGAGAGTTCATCGGATATCTGCAAAAGGGCGAAAAAATTAAACTAGATTGTTAAGTTAAGTTTGTGAGTAGCTAATTTGCAACTCTTCTGCTTTCGTAATCTTTCTAAAACCAACAAGCGGTTTCGGTTATTAGTAATTTGCAAAATAAATCTAAGACGAAAACAGAACAGCACATTTTATAATATTCCACATCATCTAAGTGATGTTGTAACTGATATTTTCGATATGTGTATAAAATAAAACTTTCTTCCTGACCCTAGCACAGGGGCGGGCAACTTCTTCGGTCGGCGGGCCTGATATGAGAAAATGAAGTACTTAGCGGGCCGGATTCCTAAATAGATTGGAACGCAGCTTTGTCTCATTAATGTTCATGGTCGAAAATGTTTGCTCATAAATGTATGTAGACCCGAACAGAACAAGTAGATTCATGGCCATCTTTCTCAGGATGGCAAACTTGGACTTATTCAGTGACGCAATACAGGGATTGCAGCAGAATGTGGCCGCAGGCCACAATATCCTGTGAGACTGGAAACTGTCTGCGGGCCGCTGAAAATCACGTCGTATGTTTCCTATCCTGTTGTATGTTGTGCCGTATGTATGTTGTATGTATGTATGTTGTATGTATGTTGTTGTTGTACCCTGCCGTATGTTGTGCCGTATGTTGCCCACCCCTGCCCTAGCACAAATATTTAAGTTAAGATACAGCGAAAGTGAAGAACGAAACTAGTACGTATTTACCAAAAGACAAAGTTTTAATTTGGAGTTTCAAACATTTTTTGATTTTTAATTCTATTAACATTTCGTGTATTTCGTTAAAAGCTGTAAACTGAGAATATAAAATCTATTTACAAACCTTATGAGCGAGATCCTTTGAATCATTCCAGTTATAACTGATCATTATATGCTGGTTGGCTTTGTTGTCATCCTGGTGTTGACTGGTCCCAGGTCCACAAGGTGAATTTGTTACTTGTGGATTATTAGGTCCTGAAATAAGATGTAATATTTAAGCAAAGATGCATGGGTCTTGTACCGCTGTTGGAGAAAAGAAACGCGAAGCACTTAAACAGGTAGCGGCACATGTAAAATAATTCAGGAAGTGATAAGAGGAAAGAAACAAAATGTGATACGATAATGAAAGACAATAAGAATTTTACAAGGAAAAGTTGTATGGTCTTATAATGCTTACCTAAAGGATTTATTTGTTTCTCTTTAACTTGTGTTGGTTTTATATTTTTCAAGTCCCTGATGTCTTTTTGCTTATATTCTCTGTTGTCTTGGTATTGTCTTT
This sequence comes from Clavelina lepadiformis, assembly GCF_947623445.1. Lineage (NCBI taxonomy): Eukaryota > Metazoa > Chordata > Ascidiacea > Aplousobranchia > Clavelinidae > Clavelina > Clavelina lepadiformis. The sequence goes on from NC_135243.1 coordinate 2,948,751, forward strand.
GATCGTGATGTTGGTATTGTCTTTCGTCGTGGTGGTAAATTTTAGGAGCATAATTAATCATGACTGGCCCTGATTTGCGGTAAAAGATATGATTTTCATCTATAAAAAGGCATCACAATAATATGGAAACATAATTTGATAAATGCAACTAATAGGCTTTATCCTAAGTATTTAAAAACAATTGTGTGCTTACGTATTCAGCGACACAGTTTCATAAAACTTACCAACTCTGCTTTCAGCCACTTTGCTTGTAAGCTCAATCAACCCTGGATCAATTCTACTTAAAACATTCTGAGAAGCTTCAGCATTTTGCATTGTTTGCAAGACTTGATTTTCTGCATCTGCAGGCCCTGGATTTAAAGCAAAGGAAAAATAAAACTTTTATACCAAGTAATATATTAACAGGTTTTTATGTATTTACAGCCAAGTACGAAGACTTAATCATTTCAATCTCAGATTACTCACCATGAGCCATCCCCGCTCGCATTGCAACAACACGTGAAATTCCAGGTTGTTCATCACTTTCACTTGATGAGCTCTCTTCACTGTTACCAGGTTGTACAAGTTGAGGTTTATCTTCGGTCAATCTTTGCTCTTCTGGCTTCGACATACTTCAACGTAGCAGTAATTATCTTAGCTTATGTTTTATACCTCGTCAAAATTGTTGATGACGTGAACTTGAAATTTAAACTTTGTTAATATGACGATTAGTTCTTTAGTCTATAACTCTATGTAGTTTTATTTTAGCATTTTATTTTAGTATTTTTTGCATTTTATATTTCAGTATTTTATTTTTAGTATTTTTAGTATTTTATTAGTTTATATATATATATGATGATTATATGTGCTGCTGCTGCCAGCACGAGCACGTCTGTGCGTTGCCGACGAATTTGAGTTCCTGAGCAGGCTTGTTTATGCCGAAGTTGCTGCATAGCCTTGTTTCTTCCGGAATTGCGGAGAAATCTTGTAAACTTCGAGGTTCCCGGAGCAGTGTCAATGCCACCAAAGTATAACTCCGAAGTAACGTCGTTGCCGCTGAAGTAAAGTTCCAATCTCGTTTGGGTCAAATTTCCGGACTAGCCTCCCGAGTTAAGTTCCAGTCTCGCTTCTTCCTAAGTTCTGGAGCAGCCTCCTTGGCACCTGAGTTGATTTTCAGGGCAGTCGTGTTTCTGCCGAAGTCCTTGAGCAACCTCGTCACCACCAAAGTCCTCGAAGCAGAATCGTTCACGCCGGATTTCTCAGACCAGCGTCGTTGCCGTCGGGTTAAGTTTCGAAGCAGTCTTTTTTCCGTCCGAGTTGCCGGAGAAGCCTCGTTGTTGACGGAGTTCCCGAAACAGTCTCGCTGACACCAGTGTTAAATTCTAGAGCAGTTTCTTTGCCGATAGAGTTCCAGGAGCTGTTTTGTGGCTGCCGGAGTTCCTGGAGCAGCCTAGTTAACGTCTGTGTTAAATTCCGGAGAAATATCGCTTCCACCAAAGTTCCCGGAGTAGACTTCCATCCGCCAGAGTTGAATTCTAGAGCACTCTCGTTTCCGACGACTTTCCAGAGTTGCCTTTTTTCTGCCGAAATTCCTAGAACAGCGTCGTGTCCGCGTTTCCGTTTCCGTCTTTTTCCGAGTAAAGTTCCAGAGTTTTCCAGACTGCTCCAAGCACTTTAATCTTGTTGACACGGGAAGAAATTTTGAAACTGTTTTGTTGCCACTACACACCTGCTGCCGGTACTACAAGGAACTGCTCCAGCATCACTGAGAAGGAACTGTGCTACGAACAAGACAGCTTATCAGCCATGGGCTAATGAAGAACACAACATCTGCACAACCTTGTTCCAGATGCTTGTTCCTCAATGTCTGAGTTCATGCCACCCCTTTCTATTGCTATTCGGCAAGACACTACAAAAGAGACAAGACACTGATTACACCCTGACCACAAAATATTTGAAACCTGCAAGAAAAATTTGGCCCAGAGCCACCGCCCCACCTAGTTCATCCGAAACCACCCTAGAACAGAAGTGACCGTTTTGGCGCAAACATGCAGCGCTGGGAGCTAAAATCATCAGCAGCATGCGAGTGTGGAGCAGGGTCCCAGACCGCGGACCATATACTATTTGACCGTGGGATCATTCGCCCTCCCAACACTGCGCAAAGCCTCACATTTTTGGACCAGGAGATGTAGAGCTGGCTCCAACATCTGGCCGAGTACATTTGATGAGCTTATACTCATACGTAAAATTTTGCCACAAAAGTTAAATTCAGGACCAGTTTCGTTTCCGCTGGAGTTGTGTTTCGGAACAGTCTTGTTGTAGATTGAGCTGAATTCCGGTGCAGCTTGTTTCAATTTTTTTTTCGACGACGATCCTGGGCTAGGGTCTTCGCCGCCTGAGCCTAACTCCGGAGTAGCCTCGATGCCACCAAATCATTGACGTAGAGGCGGACATGTAGGACTGAGCCGCAGCCAAGTCAGAACCACGTCTAGAATTAGGTTTTTTAATTGACCAGTGTAACTAACTTGGCAATAGAGTGTAAAACTGTAACCGCGAGATGGCTCCCCTGCGTAACAAATATATGTCTGTGGATAAATCCCTTTTTCAGGGATCAGCGAATGCTGCGTTGTAAATATGACGTATGTTATTACCGTTTCCTTCAATTTTGTTATTGCACTGACTTAATTGAGTTGTATCATAAATGTAAGTAGTCACGAATTAAAACTTATATTAAGGTCTTCATAAGTCGACAGGGTGGAGAGGCAAAGTACGAGACGAGACGGGACGAGAGTACGAGTACGTTTGATGAGCTGATACTTATACGCAAAGAGACGAAGTTACCAACAGAGTTGAGTTCCTGAACAAAACATTCGGAGCAGTCTTGTTGCTGCTGAAGTTCCGGTGCCACCTCCTTGACACCGGAATTCCAGAGCTGTTTTTTTTGCCGTCGGAGTTGCCGAACCGTCTCGATGCCGCCGGTGGTTCCAATGCCGCCTCTTTGCCGCAGGAGTTCAAGAGCCGTCTTCTTGTCGCCGGATATCCGGAGCGATCTCGTTGCTGCCGGTGTTGGCAGAGCAGTCACTTTGCCGCCGAAGTTATGAAAGCATTGAGACTGGATATTTTGCGACACGGTTTCGTGGTAGCTGGTTAAACATGACCGTATTGGTGATTTGAAAAAATCAACTAAAAGCGGCATTTTTGCACTGAAAATGGGAAAGTGTCCTGGGTGAGAAAAGCCATGAGCGCCGAGCTTGTTTGCTTACGTTGATATATGGTGGGTTATCCCCTGGATACTTTATTGCGTCCTGGCACCGAATTACGCTGAGCAAACAACGCTTGCTGATAACTCGTCAATATAACTTACATTTTTTTCATTGTTTTTGTGCTCAGTAAAAAATAGAATATAAGTTTTATGCTTACAGTTAATACGCTAGCTTATTTAGTCATCAATGTTTTGTAAAAAATTATTTACTTCAAGTGAATCGAAAGTCATCTCTGCATTTCAATCACCGCTAGATGGAGAGATGGAGCAATGACGAAAACTTTGAATTTGTCAGCCAAGCCCGTTGAAGTAGCAATATAGCCTGGTGTCCGTAAAAACCGTGAGTTTGTGACTAATCTTTTATGTTGAGTTTGTTGCTGTTCCTGGATGCCATCGGTCATGATTCGAGATAAAAAATCCAAGGTAAAAACAATAGTATCAATGAACTTCGATTCAACATGCAACCTAGGCTACCAACAGCGTTGAGCTTCCCACGAGCTGCGATCAGATTTAGTCCAACCTGACCAATTGCTCCATCAAAGTGCGCGGGATTTTGTTTAGATGCTAAAGACGCTCGGCGATAGTTGTTATTTCAAGAAACTATCGGTTAAAAACAATAAATTGCTGAATCTTATTGTTTAAGGGCCGCTCTTAATCGCTGGTGTTTGCGCTGACGTTTGACATACATGATCAATCAATCATATGCCTGTCGAAACGAGTACTGGGTACTTTGCGACATCGTATGGCTTTGTGGGCATGTTAGATGATTTTCGAATCTTTCCAGGTTTTGTTTGATGTGTCACGTTCCAGAGCTTTGCGCTGTGCGCTGTATCCAAGAGTTCACCTTCACACGCCGCCGTGTATTTCACTTTGATCGCATAATTGCCACAAGCAGGTCTCCCGTTACACTGATGATCCTGCCAACGATGCAAGTAATATTGTCATCATGCCGAGCTTTTCACAGCGAATTATTTCAAACACGACCGCATCGGTGATTTGAAAAAATTCGAGTAAAAGCTGCTCTTTGGGTGAAAGAGTCCTTGGTGGGAAAAGTCACAATTGTATTTCCGTGCTTTTACTTCACATTGAGGTCAAAAGTGTCGTTAAACTGCAAAATGCGTTTTTTGTCAAGTAGGTGTTAATGCGTTGTGGTTTTGAGAAATTAAACGTATAATGAATTTCTATGGAAAATCCAAATCCAGCAACGCAGTCGACCGAATCACATAAAATGGCGGAGTTGTTTACAGTGAGCACATACCGTGACAGCGTTTAAGTCATTTCAATGCGGAAGGAAATCAGGCTTGCTTATCCGTCTCGATTTCAGCGCATACGCAGAGACATGTCGGCCCAACTGCAACACGAATGTAAAATCAACCACAGCCTTGACGCAAACGGCACTTAAGCAACACAACCAAATATGGGGTTTTACAAAACAGGCTTAATAGCTTTCATTTTCAATATCTTTCACATAATACAGACTTAAGCGGGAAGTAGGCGCGTATGTGAATATATATAGCGGATATAATTTTAAATAAAATAATATTTTGTTGACTGAGACAGACAATAGCGATTATGACATAAAATCTGCGATGGTACGTTTCCCGCCAGTTTGTGATTATGAATGCGGTGATCAGGAGGATTTCCCTAATAGAAAGAACAACGCAAAACGCCACATTCTCAATAACTGCACAACTGATCTTTAACTGCCGCTGATACAAATTTCTCTCCAGCCACGCAAGCTCTTATTTCCTACCACAACGTAATACCGCAGGCAACCTGCTACACATGGTATCGGAGTTGATTATTTTTAGTTCATAAATTTATCCATAGATATATATATATATATAAATTTAGGGCGATTTTGCTAACTCGAAAGGTTACTGGGTCGATGAAAGCATCTCGACTGGAAACACCAAGTTCTAAAACCACGCAACACGAGTATTATTTAAGATCACGCAAGTTCAATACCAAGAGGATAGAGACGGCCGGAATCCGTGGTCAAAACCTGACAAAGTCTGGACCATCGAGGCCGCATCGACCATCAAACGCGACAGCGCTTCAACCAACCACGTCGTTTCAACAACTTAAATTACGGCCATTTTCCCGAAGACGTCGAATCATGGTGTAATTTAGTCCTATGTAAGCTGGACATGTGTCATGTTATGACGCAACTGCAACGATATATTTTAGTCCTTGGAACAATGACACATTCGCAACTGCGATCGCAGCTAGGTCTCCAAGCTCATGACGGCGCTGAGTGTTTTGACAAACTATAGCATTTAATTGCAAAGAGCTTCGAGGAGCGCACAGACCACACAGACATGTTAATGGAAGATTTATCGCTCGTTGACTTAAAACCTTCACAGTTTATGCGGGAATAATTGTGCGCCATTGGTGAGGAAAATCTCGTGCCTCAAGCCGTGTTTGAACATTTGACGTATTTGCAATAAAATCCTTACTACTGCTGTAGGCATGTTGCCATTGTGACATCATGTGTTCAGCGTGTTGCTGTTGTTCAGCTCAATTAAGCTCAAATAATCAGCAACCGAGACAAAAGTAAAAAAGGCAAAAAAATTCTAATCAAACAATTAAAGCCTTTGGTTTTATATCATTCAAAAACATTAACACAGCTCCCGTCATCGTCACAACACATTTACATAACTGCATATTTGTTCAAAGAGGAAACCGACCATAAAAAGAAGAATGGTCATTTTTATATTTATATTTTAATTTCGGATTTAGTGGCCAAGCTACTTGTCAGCAACATCACGCCACAATCAATGATAAATACTGACTCTACAACTGACTAAGTAAAAGAGTTAATTAAATTAAAACACTACGTTAAAATATTCAAAAAGTTTGGACATATTTTCAACTTCAGTGTTTTATCAAATAAAACAAAGTTTTTCGCATTTTCTGCTAATTGCTTAAGATCACTTTAAGCTTAAATAAGCGTTTGGTTATTTTGCTTGTACTGGTAAATCTTATAAGCTTACTTGATACACGGCACATAACAGCAACATTGTTATTACGCTATTTTCAGGTGATAGCAACATGATATAGCTAAGTAATAACCAACAACATTTACTTGATCTTCAAGATGCAAACGTTGAAAATACAATAGATATTAATATAAATCAGCTATTACTGCTAGTATTAATCATACATCTAACTTGAAACCTGCAAAATAAAACAAATGGAATTATGGTGACTTTTATTTTTCACCATTGAAATATCCTATTAACAACAGTTTTGAAACATCGACTCTCAGCAAACACCCGAGGGCTTCTCTTGATCAGCCTTCAGCTTAACGTTAAAATAATAAGACGATATAAAATTGCCGACCTCATATCGTGAGTAGGCATATGGTGGATTTCATCGCTTCACTTTAAATAAACGATGAAGAAACAACAAGTCATTCACATTCTATCACGACTCAACATTAACTGAACCTCAGCCAAGTGGGGTCACCTCAACCCACGGACCCACAAACTAGCTCTTGTTGAACTCTTGGTTCGTTTTAATGGTCATTTTACTGCCTCGAAGTTAGAAGCAGTTAATTTAGAAGCATTGCTGCATCCACATAACGGTTGCACAGTTTTTATGTTGATTAAAGATTCATTTCTCTGTGAAGATTATAACTCACTTTTAAAAGCAGCAATGCAACGCACTGATAATTAATCTTAGCCAGGAAACAGGAAACAGAAAGTCATACAAAATGTTGCATGGCATTATGGCAGCTGACTGCCCGAAGCTATGAAGTGATTAAAAATCACGTCTAATCAAGAAACATGCTTTCGATCCACCTTGATTAACTTATCGCGGTATTTGAGATGATATAGTCGAGTAGTTGATGATATTAAGTCGAGTTGATAAATGCGAGCATTTTAAAGTTTTGACAACGTTAAATACGCCTATGGGCTCTCTTATGCAAGTTGTTGCTCATCTATTCTGTGGACTTCAGTCGAATGAGTCATAATCTAGTCCAAGTGTCGTTAATACAATAGTTCTATAAAAACTATACAATTAATGACGATGAGCTTTGTGTATGTGACGTCACAATGATGATCCCGTTACGAAAACACGCACAAGGAAGTTGAAACTTGCGCTTGTCTAAATATTTCGCCGCCTCCTTTATTCCGCCATTTTGTTTCTCCATCACAGTGCACAAGTCTTATGCAAAGCAACAAACAATTCCTGACAAACTTCTCATATAAAATTTAAACTAACTTTTATTCCTTTACATCCCAGCGCTTTGGCATACATCCCAACAGTTGTAATTCACAGTCTACAATTTGCGCATATGCTTAAAATTATGCAGATTAAGCGTCATAATTTGCATGAAGTCTAAATAACGTTCCAGCGTTTCCTGCTCATAACCAGATGAATGTAAATAAAAATATCGCTTTTAGCTTATTTATACGTCACCTATCGTCCTATACCTGTCACTTATCGTTAATGTAACTTGGCCTCTAATTTGTCTCAATCTGGCACTGATATAACTTACAGGAAAAACTGAACCGAACTTTTACACAGCGGCAAGCTTCGATTTTACACAGTTTGCGTCACTCTATAATCTATGTAGTTTAGGGTTCCACGACATATGGCCGCGGGAAAGTGGCCGCGAACAAACTCACCGGGGTCAACTGAACGTGACGTAAATTGACCGCAGACAAACTGACTGTGACATAAACTGGCCGGCGATCAAATTAACCGTCGATAAATTGGCCGGCGATCAAATTAACCGACGACAAATTGGCCGTCAAAAGGTCAAAATTCTAATTCACTATCTAGTCACTTCTGTTTATTTCAATAAACGTTTCAATGTGTATTGAAATAAAAAACAATTTTGTTAAAAACAAAGGAAATAGTTACAAACAAATATTTACTTTACATATCATATACTACCGAGTTTAAAATTTTGACCTTTTGACGGCCAATTTGTCGCCGGTTAATTTGATCGCCGGCCAATTTATCGACGGTTAATTTGATCGCCGGCCAGTTTATGTCACAGTCAGTTTGTCTGCGGTCAATTTACGTCACGTTCAGTTGACCCCGGTGAGTTTGTTCGCGGCCACTTTCCCGCGGCCATATGTCGTGCTCCCGTAGTTTAGACACTTTCTTTATCATAAGAATAAATAAAACAAAGTAAACCATGAACATTATTTTCACTTTAGCGAGTTATTCAGGACAAGCAAATGATTAATTTAAGTCGCGATTGACTTCAGTTGAAATCTTGTGACGTTGATTGACGGCTGTCAAGGTCGAACTTGGGGTAGCGCTTGCTCCTTTGACACTTTAATACTTGGCAACTTTTCTTAGTTTACGTCACTTCCGTGTGAAGACCTATTCTTAAAATTTCTCATATAATTACAAAGAGATATGCAAAGTGATGATATTTTTTTGCAGAATAAACTTGTAAATTAGTTATTGACGGTGATGCGTCCTCACATCGTTCGCTTCCGTCACATCAACGAGTGTGAACAACCGTCGTCGATTTGCCCAGGTGCTTAAAAGTACGCAGATTATGCTTCTATAATCGAGACTAAAATGACTATAATCGAGATAATTTATACTTATATTAAAGATTTTAAGTGGATTGTCTATTATTGCCGGTTTAGAAAAATTCGAACAAGAGCTCAACCGGGGTTAAAAGTAAAAAACAAACAAAAGGTTGAAATTTAATGTTGATTTGCATTCGGGGCAAAATACGCGACTGTTAACGCAACTTAAATCACTGTCGTGTGACGCAATATAAAAAGTTTATTCATGGTTAGAAAAATGGTTCTACGACAATTAACCGTGTGAAATTGACCGCGAACAAACCAACCGGGGACAACTGACCGTGACGTAAATTGACCTAGAACCAACTGACCGGAATCAAAATCGACCGGGAAATAAATTGACCGTGCAAGTGCTGAATTATTGTGTTTAAGTTGATGGTAGTATATTATATGTAAAGTAAATATTTGTTTGTAATAAATATTTGGCTGGGATTGAAGCTGATGCGCGACTAGATATAACACAAAGAAACTGGAAGCACATGGTTAGCAAGCAGGTCACGGTTCACAAATGATATAAATCATTATCACTTAAATAATATAATTTGAATAAAAACCAATGCTAATTTGATTTTGGACTACTTATTTCATACAATTGTACGGTTAAAATACGTCATACTTATTTAGTCCGGATGAATTAAAAGGTTTCTCCATAATAAGAGTCAGCAATAGGAACTTCCGCGTATGACGTCATGCAATACGGAATTTGACCTGTTGCTGCAAACTTAGTATAAGCAAAACTTTGTTACGCGGAAATCACGTCGGAGGTCTTGTGTGTTGGTTTGATGTTGTTGAAAAAGCTAAACACTTGATGCTTTTGACTAAATACTAAATACACACAATGATGCATCAATCGGGCAATGTGCCAATGTTGAAGTAAATTAACTTGATAGTAGACCATATTTTTGATAAAATAGTTTTTGATAGTTTTGATAAAGAATTGAACCAAAACCGATGTGTATTTAGAGATACAAGATTCAAACAAAATATTTCAAATCAAACAGAATCGTTTGCATATTATTTGCAGTGATTCTATATAGGCTCATACACCTAGTATCTGGAACAAGGTGTTATACGTCATATATCATGAAAAGCCATTCAGAAGCAGAACGTTTTTTAGAAACAACATCACACCACATTCAGTGTTGAATGAAGACTCTACAACCAAGTGAGTGAAAGAGTTAGTTAAATTAAATCACTACGTTAAAACATTAAAAAACTTTTGGACATTTTTAAACTTAAATGTTTTATCAAATAAAACAAAGTTTTGAGCTTTTTCTGTTAAGTGCTTAAGATCATATTAAGATTAAATAAGCGTTTGGTTATTTTGCTTGTACTGGTAAAGCTTATACAGTATTTGATACACGGCACATAACAGCAACATTATTAATACGCTAACTTCAGGTGATAGCAAGAATATATAACTAAGTAATAACCAACAACATTTACCTGATCTTCAAGATGCAAATGGTGCAAATACAAACGGTATAAAGATATATCTGCTATTACTGCTAGTATTAATCATACGTCTAACTTGAAACCTGCAAAATAAAACAAATGGAATTATCATAGCGTTTATTTTTCGCCATTGTCATATCAAATAAGCAACAGGTTTGAAACGTCAAATCTCAGCAAATAGCCGAGCACTTTTCTTGGCGGTAGGAGGAGCAGTCTTTGCAGCTTCAGCAAATTTTGTTAAAAACCAGCAATCAGCTTAACCTTAAAATAATAAGACGATAGAAAATTGCCGACCTCATATCGTGAATAGACACGTGGTGAGCTATAATCGCTTCACTGTAAATAAACGATGTAATAATAAGCGATGCTTCGTTTTAATTCTCATTTTGCTGCCTCAAGTTTAGAAGCAGTAAACATCCACAAAAACATCCACAAAACAGCTGCGCATTTTTTATGTCGATTAACGATTCATTTCTCTGTGAAGATGTTAACTAACTTTTAAAAGCAGCATTGCAACACACTGATATAATCGAAACCAGGAAACAGGAAGTCATACAAAATGTGGCTTGACGTCATGGCAGCTGACTGCGCGAAGCTATGAAGTGAAGCGATTAAAAGTCACGTTTAATCGAGAAACATGCTTTTGATACACCTTGATTAACTTATCGCTTTTTTGCGATGATATTGTCACAAAGTTTAACAAATAAATAACGTCACACAGACCAATTTACAATGCATTTCTTGACCACTGGCATTGCGCTTTACCAATACTTGAAAACTAAAACTGCCTACAAACCTAGCTGCGGTTGCAGGGATGCGGAAGCAATAATGTTCCCATCGCTTCGGCTGATTTATATATTTATTCCAAGCCGTCTTTTCAAGGAAAAAAGAAGTCATGCAGCTGGGCCGTGGTAAAGTACGTTGTGAGCCAAGCCCTTTCTATAAGTCAAACAATTTTACGTCATAATCTCACAACACGCCTGTTCCATCGAGATGCATCATCAACACTGCATTATGGGGTTTAAACGAGAAAGATGGATTCCAGTCGATGTTGTCTTGTTTATCTAATTAATTGATGTTAATATTTAAAAAATGCATCAACCTTTTGAATGAATGATTTTGGTATACTCACAAACTTTAGACTTAAAGTCGAGAATCATTTCTATAAAAAGGCCTCGGAATCTCTTGGATGGTTTCGTATCATTATTGACGTATTAATGACGTCACAACCATCAAGACAGCAGCCAGGGTTAAATTTTTAGGCAGAAAAATATGTTAATTAGTTTCCGATTAGGCATGTTATTCAATAAAGTTGAGTATTTATAATGTTTTGGTCAATAATTCCAGAACAATTACCGAGGCAAGTGTCTCATTTGCCCCAATGTAGCTATAGTACGAGCTGGAGTGTAGGGCTGTAGGCCAGCCAGAGGAATTGTAAGTCTTAAATATCATGAATGCACTTAACCATCCACTATTGATCCTAATGAATAAGATTTATAGTTTCTCGGTTGTTACAGCATTATAGAGCTTAAAATACCTGGGAGTCGTTTCATGCTCTCGATAGATAACGAATTTCAGTATTTTCAATTAATTTAAGAAATACGATAAAAACATGTTGTTCCATGCTCGGAAATAAAGACTCGTAATGACGTCAAAATTGGTCATATTTATCGATCGTTAAAATCCACTCGTTATCTGGGCGAAATATGAAGTTAGTAGCTGCTGACAGGGTTATCTGTAGCATACAGTACGATCTCAGGTGTGATTAAAACATGGCTTGCTGGTACCTATTTAAAAATTCAAGCAGTAAGATTTTAAATCAAACCGAGCTGAAACCGAGAGCATTGATGGAGTCAGTAAGTTCTCCCGCCCAGATTTTATCCACCATATTTATCGTTATCTTTGGATCGCATGCTGCAGTTAAAATATTGTAGTTTCCTTTCACTAAATCTACCAAAAGATCGGTTTCACTACAAATGCAACGTTTTCTGTTGCCGTCATTGATTGTCGTTTCCTGGTACTTTGTTAGACTGTTATGTTTGTTTCCAACTTATAACAACAACTTACTTTGTTTCCAACCATACAAATCTACTTTAAACAGCTTTTTCCTTTTAAAATATTGCAACCGCCTTGTGACGTCATAATAAGTGGCGTGATCCAACTTTTTAGCTTATCAAACTCGAAAGTTGTAATGAACAGAACAAGCGACATCTCTCCTCAGGCGCAGTCTAACTCTAAAGCTTGTTCTGCTGGTTCTTGGCTTAAAACGAGTTGGGAACCACTGACCTACACCAATACAATAGGCCTAGTTTGTAGTTAGGAGCTTGCGATATTCTGCCATTCAACAGTCGCTGTTATAATTAAGTTTCATCTCGTGGTAAGTATTCAACTACCATGGGTTAGATCATAACTTTAAGTATTAGGCTATGACTGTTCACGCTTGCAGCAATCATCAAAATTCCCCCAATTCATGTTTCCTGTTTGAGCTATTTCTATACTTGGTGCTGGGCAACGTGCTCGCACACAGATCAACAGCCATGCTATTGTGGCGCTTTTCGTATCGAAAAGTTACAACTGAATGATGACTTCAGTTTAGCTGTCTGGCTCGTGTGGAAGGTCGCTGGTGCTGCCTAGAAAGCTCACAAATGAAAGCGCAGCTTCAGCGTTCGTTAATTCAAAAACTATGTCACGACCTTCTCGGTAACACGTTTACCTGAGACTAATCCATCAAACCGTGCGAAAGAACACGAAAACTCGCATAAACGTAATTAAAATTTATTGGTAAAAGTCCAACTTCATGCAAAATAATTGTGGTGTAGAATGTTTCTGTGGCACTGACCGCCATTATTTGGATTTTAATGGAAAATTAATTGTAGCAGTGCCGTCTTTTGCGTTTGATTATTTCTAGAATCTGTTTGCTCCGCAGTTTTACGTCATAACTATAAATCGAATGCCACATTATTCATTGACGTTAATGACATTCTTCAACCATCTAGCTAAGCTTCAGTGACCTGCCATGGTTTTAGAATCCAGTCCAGTCTATTCTTTCCGATGATTCTCAGGAAATCTGTAGGTGTCAAAGATATATACGTATGCTTATGACCTGCTCTCTGTCATGTTGAGAGTTATTGCCGTCGTGTATGTGTTATATTTACTTGTACATGTTTATGGTTCCATTCCATTCCACTTTTCGCTGTCAACTAAGCAACTAGCTAGACTACTTTATCAGCATAACTAATTCATCAATATTAAAGCATTGAATCTGTAGAAACAGAGTGCTTTGTCTGACCCAAGCTCCTTCAACAGCGCTTGGCTTAGCAGGCACGGGGCTTAGTGCCGGAACAGATATCGAGGCCCCTTGCCGATTATAAATAACTTGACCGCTTATTGGTTGTTTATATTAGGATCTAATAAAGTACTCCTATTTAAGTTAGGATCAGATCTTCATCGTTAGCCCGGCTGGTAAGTTCGGCAGTTTTCTGCGTGAAAACCTGTGTGGAAAATCGCAAACTCTGGCTTTATGACGTGCACTGAAGCCTCAATTCTTTGTTTATTTATTATAAATTGGAGTGAACGTAAATTCAATTATGCGTGTAGGTGCCACACTTTCCATTATGGATGCTTAGTTCCTGGTGATGATTGATCTAGAAAAGAAGTCGGCAATGCTGCAGGAACCTAATTAACTTACCAGTTCATTCAACTGCACAAACACTCGTCAAACCGGAATCTTACAACGATTCAGATCAACACTGGCGAAGACTTATCGATTAAGCATCATAGAAAAGAATTTTGTCTATCGGAAGATATATCTGGCTGTGAAAAGACATTTACAAAAACGTAAATGATCAATTTGCAGCAAGCATCATTCGCAATCTGCTTTTAAGTGCTCCAGGGCGTCACCCTGGGACGAGTTTTACACTGATGCCTTTCAACCGTCCAGCATATACGTCATAGCCAACTATTTGCCCGACACGATAGCTCTTCAGCATTTTCGATTGAAATTTAGTCACCTTTGTTTCGAAATCGGTATTCCGCAGATCGCCCGAGAAATTCCCCGAAATAAGAATGTGGCGCCACCTAGTTCCTAGATTTAAAAATCAAACTACATATAAAAATTACCTTTTAATCGAAAAAATCAAATTCAACGACTAGAAAAGTCGCTGCTCAACAAAATGTACAAAATTCTTTGCTAATTTATTGAACAATGAGACACACAACTAAGCGCAGACGATTAAATCTTGTAACAAGCTCTGAGTCGGTTCACGTCGGAAAGGTCGAAGGAGACTTTTTTAGATTCCACAGAGTTGGCCAGACTGGCAAATACTTCGCCGAGAACGTTCTTGTCGCTTAACTTGAGGAACATGGCGGCCATGTCGAAGCGCTGAGCTCTCGCGAGATGCTGAAGGATGAGGAAAGCTCGATTGAACTCCAATGAATCGCTGTGGGATTGGGCGATGTGCGCGAAGGTGACGATCATGTGGTCGGTCGTTTTGAATCGAATTTTCGAATTTTGCTTTCAGGTTGTCTTCTTCCATCATCAGCACCTCATCGCAATCCCTCCTCACATCCTCCCACTTCTCCAAGCGGTGGTAAGCGAGAACGCGATTGTTGATTGATGCGGTGGTCTGGATCAGGCTGATGCTCCGAGAGTAATAAGCGAGCGCCTCCTCAAAGTCGCCTTCACGATGTTGATGGAGTCAGTTTAGATCAAATACTTTAAACCTCCTCTCTTCCTCACCGGCCTTGAATGCTTTGTTTCCTTTGTTTTTCTCCCTTCCTGCTCTCATCTCTCGTTCCTCGTCGGTCATAACTTCTGCATTCACCTTATGACAGAAACTCGCAGCAGATATCTGACCGCGACCCCAGCGTGGTGTTGGATGTGTGCCATGTAAGCTTGGACCACTTCCAACCCGTAACTCAATATAAGCACCTGGACCAGGTGGATCACCTAAACAGAAAGCTTCGTTGGAAAAACTGCGATTGGTAAAATGATGACGTGACAAAGACACTTACGTTCTGGTTAACAGCAAATAGCGCTCTCAAGTCGGCCAGGTTGCCATGGAGATTGCGATTCCCTTTACGACAAGGGAATTCCCCTGGGAGCATGAGAATCGCTATTACTTCTGTGAGATCACAAGTTCCCAATCAGTTGATCGCGGTCTACCAGTGGTCCACAGACAGATCCCAATTCGACCGCGAGGCCATTGAAAAAATAAAGTTTTTTATATAAAACAGTTTGTTTTTTGACAAGTATACGCCTATCAAATAATCGTGTAAGAGTTAAGTAATTTGTTTTCTTCAATTTTTAATAGTCTCTATGGACTATTATGTTAGGCCTACTATTGTTACTTTTAACAACACAACTTTTTATTAGTTGTTGAGCCAAACACAAAACTACTTAACCTTAAAATTGAAAATAATCAACCGATTACTATTAATAATTTTATTAATATTAACACTACGATTACTGTCTTTGGAAACTAAACAATAATAAATAATAATCAACCGACTTCCAATGGCGAATCCTGAACAATTTATTCGAATAAAATTTAATTACCAAAAATGTTAACGATTGACTAACTTATACTTTACGAAAAACGAATCACTTTAACAATGTTTATAGAAGGTTTTCTGTATGTACGTACTTGAGACAAGTTGGTTGGTGTTGTGATGTCTAATGTGATGTGATGTCTAATGTGATGTGATGTGTGATGTTTGTGATGTGATGTGATGTCTAATGTGATGTGATGTGTGATGTTTGTGATGTGATGTGATGTCTAATGTGATGTGATGTGTGATGTTTGTGATGTGATGTGATGTTTAATGTGATGTGATGTGTGATGTCTAATGTGATGTGATGTCTAATGTGATGTGATGTGTGATGTTTGTGATGTGATGTGATGTCTAATGTGATGTGATGTGTGATGTTTGTGATGTGATGTGATGTCTAATGTGATGTGATGTGTGATGTTTGTGATGTGATGTGATGTGATGTGATGTGTGATGTCTAATGTGATGTGATGTCTAATGTGATGTGATGTGTGATGTTTGTGATGTGATGTGATGTGATGTCTAATGTGATGTGATGTGTGATGTTTGTGATGTGATGTGATGTCTAATGTGATGTGATGTGTGATGTTTGTGATGTGATGTGATGTCTAATGTGATGTGATGAGTGATGTTTGTGATGTGATGTGATGTGTGATGTCTAATGTGATGTGATGTCTAATGTGATGTGATGTGTGATGTTTGTGATGTGATGTGATGTCTACCTGCACTAACGGAGAGATTTAAATTTCGGAAAGAAATTCAATGCAAGGTCGCAATAAAAGAAATGGGGATGATTTCAGTTTTATTGCTTCTGCGACCAATCGTTTTAATAACAAAATCTTACACGCTAAACCACTAACGCAGTGATTGCATTTTTGAATAGGCTAAACGTGCCTTCGTTTCATAAAGAAATTTAACCTTTTCTTTAAGGTTTTGAGCCGATTTTCATTCGAATATAAATTTCATTGTGACAACACAATGCATTTTACGTTACATGCAAGGTTATGTTGGGGGGACTTGAAACCGTTTGAAATTAGCAAGTAAAAAACATCGGAAATGATGTGTGTAGGTTTGTGATGTTCACACTGGATTGGTAGACCGCTGGAGGTTGGCTACTTGAAAATTAGACCTTGGGTTAATAAAGGCTGGGCACCCCTGGTCTAACCCGTAGGGTCACGTCAGGATGGGAGTATCTTTCATGCACCAATAAGCATTATTATGAATGAGCTTCATCTCGATGATTGGACGCTTAATACTGTATGCAGTGCCCGCGATTAATATCGTAATGGGTAGGCCTAAATACGAAACTGAACGTTCGTAACTATGAATGTTCGTAAGTTGAGGAGTTACTGTACAATATATACACAAAAATAGATTGTAGCATGCAGAGTCCAAACAACACATACTAGCACATTGAAATAAAAAACAAACTTTGTCCTGATGTTGACATTAACAGGAAAATTTGTGCAATTGTTCAAGTTTTGTCTTAATTTAAGATTTCAAAATGAAATACCTGTGGTGCTTGTATGGTGACACCAGCTGTAGTAGACTTGAACACATGCTCATATTCCTCGTTGTATCGACTTACATCTGTTGATGTTCCTGCATAAATATTGGCACAAATTTCATCACAATGCAAGTATTTCCATGTCACAAAAACATTGTTTATTACAGAACAAAGAACTTGTCAGGATATTCACGAATTGTATAAACAAGTGTCCGGCCACGTGTTTACGACACCAAGCACTAAAATAAATGGTTGGGACACCACGATGACAACACAAGGACATGTCCAACGTAATCTTAATAACTTTTACCTAGCTTTCGCATGCATGCAACGTACATGCTCATACTAATACTGGATATCCTAGCGGCACCATACCTCCCATGTTGTACCCAATGCTGGGTTGGTCTTCAAATGATGTTATAGTGCACCCCATTACGCCACCTGCTGGGCCGGATAATATTGCACTACTTCCATCGAACCTGAACATTGAGGAGTGTGAGATGTTGTATTTTATATCAGAAAACTTAAACACTGGATGGATCTTTTCCAACTCAAGGTCTGTTTGAGTGCCGAGTTTTTACAGCCGGGCCAGATCATAGACACGGCTCGGGTTCCAAATAGCGACTATCAATAGAGCGACCACACGACAGCGATTCATTTAAAACAGCGACTGCCACAACAGCGACCTCACTTCTTTTATTAAATCCAAGGCTTACGCGCACACGCACTTCCATCCCTCACACCTCTCTACACACGTATGCACGCAGAAACAGGCAAATACTGCGTAGAGAAAGATTGAAACCAAAAGGGACTTTAAAACAACATTTCATTTGGACTATCCATAGTCACATGAAGTCACATAATTTAAAAAGCAATAAAATAAAATAAAAATGCAATAAAAATCAAGACACGTTTATTTCTAAATTGCGAGCAAGGGCTCAAAGGAACTGCCGCAGATCATACTGGCCTCGATTTTGCTGTACAACAGTGATTCGTGTGTTCATTGTCACGTATCTTTTCATTCGCTGAGTCAGGTCTCTGCCTTGTAGTAGCTATTTCAAAAAGCAATGATAAACAACAAAAAAATTTGGAAAAATGGAAAGCCTATAGTTAAGTCGCTATCATAACAGTCGCTGTTTTAATGCGGTCGGCATTTAGACAATCGCTGTTTGGAATGTCGCTCACTTGATTACGTCGCTATTATGAAGTCGCCATTATGACAGTCGCTGTTTTGACAGTCGCTATCCTGCCTGGATGCCGTAAATGTCTTTTACGTTCTCAGTATACAGGTTTTAATGCAATTTACGAAATATTAATAGAATTAATAATCAAAAAATGTTTAAAACTGCAGATTTAAACTTTGTCTTTTGGTAAATACGTAGTTTCGTTCTTCACTTTCGCTGTATCTTTCTCTCAATTTAAATATTTTTGCTAGGGTCAGGAAGAAAATTTTATTTCGTACACATATCCTAAATATCAGCAAACACACCAACTAAATGACGTGAAATGTTATAAAATGCGCTACTCGGCTAACTGCTACTTCATGCTCGGGAACGCTGCATACATAGATGTCTGATGTCACAGTTGAACTTTATACATATTAACTAAAACTTAATTATACCAAAGCTTAATTACTAATCAATATATAAACACAATAGACCAGCATCCCAAAGTGAACAATAACCATTAACTAAACAATCGATGATCCGAAGTTTCATGAAGACAACATAAAGCAATCGAGCTTTAAGACTCGAACTCAGCATTCTTTTACTTTTGCTGCCAAACAAAGCAAAACAGTTGTAGTCACTAAAACATATGCATTGTCAAGCTGTATGTAATTTCATTTTAACAACAGCATAGACTCACATGTATGAATGCATGACAGCATCAAACAAATAAACTACTATAATTACGCACAGAAGTAAGGTCTACTTGAGCTCTTGCCAGATACTAGCATAAGCGTAGGTGCAGTTCTAAAACTAACGGAAAACTAGAAAACCAGTAAGTGGAAAATAAGAGTTTTGTGATTGGCTTTAATGGGAAAGCAGATCAAAAAGGTTAAGAACCGATGCTTTAAATCAAAGTAAAAAGTGATAATAAACTCATCTCTGACGAAATATTAAACACCATGAAAACTATAAAATAAGCAAAGACGAAAAATACAAAACCCACATTTAAAGTCACCAGTAGGTAATAGCTGAATACAACTGCATTGTCAACTGGAAATATCAGAGTTAATAAACTTACGAGGTCCAACATTTTTGGTCTTGATTGGTTTCCAAGAGGATCTCTCCAACTCTCAGTGAGAGCAAGTGCCATTCTCTCATCTTTCCTCTCGAGGAGAAAACTTGTGGCAACGGTCGTTCCCATCCGGATGAAATCGATCTTAATCAAGTCGAGTGATTAACGCATTATAATTTTCAACTCTTCAAAACAAAAATAAACTATGTATACATAATTAGGCGGTCTATAGATTTAAACAGCATTTCATAGTGCTTTCATAGTGCATAGTGCATTCAGTGGTTTTAGCCAAGTTGACAAATGGTTAAACTTGTGGAGATGATGAGAAACTAACATTAATTACAGACAAAATTACAGGCATATTTGTAATTAAGCACCAACAATAAAATCAAACTACATTTGATAATAATCTTTTTAGCCTCGTCAACAAAGCAACAAATTAAACTTGAAGCAACAATGAGAAATAAAATTATTCACAAAATTATGATAAACTTTTCCATATATATAGGCTTTATTTATGTTTATTTTTGTAACATACCTTTTCCATAATGCTTCGAATTCCTTCCCTGGGAGCATCACAGTAATTTTGTGGATCGACAGACAACAGCTTCATCACTTCGACGCATAGGTCAGTCAATTGGCAGATCTGTGAACTACTTCTGCTGCATTTGCAATGAATGCTTTCAATATCGATAATGAAGTTAGGACTAGCATTTTTCATGTCTAGGCTATGTAGCATAGGCCTAGGCCTACTACACTGGAAAAAAAGTGACCGTCATCAGTCCAAAATTTTTATCATTGACTATTAAGACGTTGATTTCGTTGAAAAAACATTGCCCATACCTTATTGTGGTCCAAGTAATACCCATAAATCTGCCTGCATACAGTTTGCAACTCCTTTTCATGGCTGACTACGTCCTACCGATGCACTGGAAACAATGTTGGTTAACTAAAACCCATTATACGATGTGATTGGCATTTACTTCGTTATATGTGAAAGACTAGTGGCTTAATCTCATTCGTGTCATGTAATATATGGAAGCACTTGACACAGTCAGAGTTTCTTACCTAACAGTTGCTGTTATTGCGATAAATATTACATTAATATTGAGATGGTGACATTTCGTCACTGTTTAATTCAAAACCTTCCTTAGAATCCTTATCCATGCAATGCCGTAATTTTATGAACTTTGTTACTAGATGCAAGGTTAAACAAGGTCGAAACAACTTAAAAATAATCCTGTGTAAGTACAATAGGCAGACATTTAATACAAATTTCATTACCCTAATTACTTTCCTCGAAATATAAATACCTTTTTTTAACAATCAGGGAATGCTAACGTGCACAAGTGCTACGATTCTTTGATTTATATTTCACATAAAAACACGGAATTTTTGCTAACAATCACAACGAATATGTTCAAGATAACCTTTGTGATAAATATATCAATTAATGTAATATAAAATTGTTTACGACATAGAACCCTCGTCTATCGAATCAGCGAAGCATAACACTGCGTGACGTAATCGATTGTTCCCCTGTGCGTGCATTTTGATTTATTCAGTCCCTTTTGGTTTCTACGTTCAACGCGGCAACATGTCTTTGTGCTGTTGCTGTCACAATGTTCTATCTTTATTTATTCGTTCAATGAAACTTCAATATAATCAGATTATACAGTTGTCGAGGTGTGCAATTAATTCTAAGATTAAGAAAAGTGAAACAATGACCTGAGACTCATTCACTTCGAGGACATTAAGCAATTCAATAGACAAACATTGTAATTGAAGTGGTCGTCCTTACAGGCTAAGGAATGATAAACCACCATTTCATTACACCTTAATTTAAGCTAAAATATGTGGCTCCTAACTATATAATAACAAATGTTATGCACTTTGTTAGAACAAATTCAAACAAAAATACAATCAAACAATCCCACTAATATCGATTATTTGAGGACTTAAAATTTTACTGTTCAACTTGTAAAATGGAAAATCCTGTATACTTACAACATGTAAATATTTAATTTCAAACAGTTCACTTTTTGCAACGCTGTAAGCATTTGTCTGAAGTTGTAATGTAATGTAATGTCTGAAGTTTTTGCAATGGCTGGAAAATTAATCCAGAAATACTTTGACCGATGGCTTGGTGGTAAATTACAAAAAGATATGTAAAAAATCCAAGCCTGAGATCTATAGTTTTGCTTCCTATAGCGGATTGCAAAGCAGCACATCGTCATAGTAGAGTAAAACTTGCAGGGCGCCAGGGTAACTTGAACCTAAAGGGTGCTGTTGAAATACTAAGCCAGATTCAAAATTGCTATAGCATCGATTTGTAATGAAAAGTGGTATATGGAACCTTTGCCTGTAAGGTTTACCCACTTACACTACAAAGTCTGTTTCCTTGTGTATATCTTAACAGCGAACTTTGATAGACTTCAGCAATAAAGACACAGGAATGACTACTGTATAATCTGATTATATTTGAAGCTTCTTTGAACGAATACATCAAGATAGAACATTGTGACAGCAACAGCATAAAGACATGTTGCGGCGTTGAACGTAAAAACCAAAAAGACTGAATAAATCAAAATGCGCGCACAGCGGAACAATCGATTACGTCACGCAGTGTTATGCTTCGCTGATTCGATAGACGAGAATTCTATGTCGTACACGATTTTATATTACTTTAATTGATATATTTATCACATAACCTCCCCCCAGAAAATCGCGTTAAAATGCAATTTTAAAGCAATTTTCTAATCATGATAGAAACAATTCTCGATAAGCAATAATTAAAACAAGAGGGAAGCATCGATTAAGAGGGAAGCATCGATTACGTCACGCAGTGTTATGCTTCGCTGATTCGATAGACGAGAATTCTATGTCGTACACAATTTTATATTACATTAATTGATATATTTATCACAGATTCATACAAACTTCTTCGTGGTACTTTTTATATGTTAAAAAAAGATTTGCTTTCCAACAAAAAAGCGATTGTGATCCTTAAAGAAATATAATAATACAAATGTTGAGCGTTAATTATTCATCTCTTTTCACTCATTCCAATCGCTTTCATTAAATAACCAAAACTTACTTCCTGTGGCAAGCTTAAACCAAAGTTTCTCAAGAAAATTTTTTTGTAAATGTGCAGTTTTGAATTTTTCATACTGAACGACAATCGGATGTATTTGCTTCATAGTGCGATGGATGGTAGTTTGCTGATCACAAGAAGTTCCTTCACTTTCTTCAGTTGATAATTCAGTATAGTAAGAACATCGTAAATCGTTCGGCTGATTTTGCTTAAAGAAGTTTTTTGAAACTCAACCAAGTTATCAATTACAGCGTGTAAATAGAAATGGTTCCACCTGTTTAAATGGTCAAAGCAACGTTTGCGGTATTGAAACGGCAACAAGAATGAGGACAAATATTTTGTGTTCATGGTTTTATTTGTTTAGTTTTCTATTAAGAATAGGTTATATTTATATTATCTCGTATTATATCATAATTTGTCAACGTCAAACGCGCGCTTTTCTCGCTTCCTTTCATGCTTAATTCGGCACTCAACTATCAAGTGAATGTAGTTTCATTTCAGGGGATTATTCAGTTTTATTCTGTCAAGTCATTTTTGTTCAGTGAGAAACAATTTAACGACAAAACGCAATATAATTTATTTGTAAACGCAGCGATTTACACCTTCATAATTTTTCAGCAACAAAGTATTTCTTACCTGTGTGATATGTTGCTTTTTTATGCTCAAACAAAAACACGCCGCATCTTTTTCGCAAATCCCAAGCGCGTTTGTCGAATCAACGTTTTCATCTCAACTTTATCATCCACTGCATTGATCCTCTTCTATTGAAACGTTCCCTCTTTGTTCTCCGGCTTCTGAAACTTGCTCATCACTGTTTAAATTATCTCTTTGTAGCCTGTCCAAATGCGTTTTTGTGCAGTGTCTTTTCAGGCTTCAATAATGCTGGTAGCTTTTTCTGCAACTTTCAATTTGACAAGCCTAAAGAAAACTAGAGTCTCGAACATGTTCCTGTAATTGGTTGTGGTAAAGTCGAATGAAATTGCGTGTATATTTCTATGGTTTCTATTTTCTGTTAGTTGGTACGGTTTATACAAACAAAGGGCTCCGTGATTTACCACCCAAATCCTTCAACGTTTTGGAGAACTGTACATAAACTATTACGGCTAACGATTACATGCAGGCAAACTAACTGGTCAATGAAAAGGGAATTGAGGGCAGTGACTGGAGAGTATTTAGCCGAAAAGAAAAAGCCTCAAAAGAAGTTGGAGATTATCCAACAATCCAACCAATAAATAACAAAATTGTGGATGACGTCTTACATAAGTCGCTAATAATATACTTTCTTTTCAAACACCACGCTGTACGAGATGGACTCTTGGTTACGAAACTTCGCTTTCAAGAATGCTTTGCATCAAACTTTCATTAAAGGAATTGAAGCTTCGTTGGCAATTCTGTTTTAATTACAAGTAGATACATTTAGCAGTATACGCACTATATCAACATAGTAGATACATAGTATATCGTAGTATATGTTATATTGCGCGAAATGCAAAAAGGGACAACGAAATTCTCAGCATTGCTTAATAGCTCTAAAATTATTTCTACATTTCCATAAAATTAAAGAAGTATTTACTTTTTGACAAAATAGCACCGTACTCTTAAGACCATTTTAACGCACTGTTTCCTAGACTGCGTAACACGGGTCTAGATTGTCGCTGCAAGGGAACGTTAACAGGTTTAATACGTTTAATAGGTTGGCGATATGGCGCGCACCGGCTTTCTTATATCCTGTTGGTGAATCAGTCGCCCACCACTTACCGGCAAACTGTGGTCGTACGAACTGGAATATAAGTATTTTAGCTTCAGTGAATCCTGGATCTATTCTTGTCAGTACCATAATTATGTTTCACCATTTTTAATATAGTGAACGACATAATACAATATTGTGACGACAAAGTGAGTGAACGACATAATACACTAATAACTTCGAACAACATTTAACCTTAAAAATGTTTGACTTGTCAGTGAATACAGTTCATCATATATAGTCTATACATGATGAACTATACAGTATAGCCTATACCAGTGGTCCCCAACCTTTTTTTCTCCGCGGACCGGTCTACGTTTGATAATTCTACCGCGACCCACTAAAAGGGTGGGGGAGAAAAATACTCTTGAATACTGGCTAAATAACCCCGGCCTGTGAAAATGAAAGTTTGCGCGCCTCCTAAAAAACTGAATGTAACAAACTTACTCTCCTGATTAAAGGGCATCGGGCAGTTAGAATGGGCAAGGGACACTAAATTAGGGATACTAAGACTAGCTGATACACTCAAGATAACAATTCAAGAATTTTAGCATAACAAGGGCTTGTGATGTAATAAACTAAGGTTATTATGCGATAAAATGGCCTCTCCAGACAATCGATTTCGAGAACTCAAGCGTGCCTACGCAACAAAAGAGGTTCCCACACTAATTAACAGTACCCTGTGCGGACCGGTACCAACTGACCTACGGACCGGTACTGGTCCGCGGACCGGGGGTTGGGGACCACTGGCCTATACCACGTGTAAGACCTAATGCCAGCTAAGTGCCAGTGCTAAGTGATACTTGGAACCAGGCTTAAATTTTCTTAAGAGGTTCACAACAAAAGTGTGTAGTTTTAATCTAATAAGTGCGTAGCACTCAGTACACATGCCTACATTAGTTTAGATATTTTATGCAAAAGACGTTCTTCAAGGGGCCCGATGAGAAGCCAAAAAAATGAATTTTTAAGCTCTTATTAATGCCGAAATTTGCTGAACAGCGCCGTCACCCGAAGATGGCATAAGCACAGCATAAGTCGTTTGATGCAATGATGCCCACAAGGTGTATAAAGTTTGTGATAAAATTGCTGGAAGAGCTTTGATTGGAATAATCACTCGACAAAATTAAAGCAACTTAAAAAATTGAATTAAAAAAACAAAATACGTTCTTATGAAAACACACATATATATATACGTATATACAAAGACCTGCGGAAGGGATACGTGAAATATACATTGCAATCCTGCCAATAAATCTTGATTTTCAAAACTTGGATTGTAATTTTGTATAAGTAAGTCATATTTATTTTATAAACCACGATTTCTGAGCGTCTAGTTGTAAGCTTGTTCTTGCAAACGAGAACTTGTCAAGTCTATAACTATGAAAGAGATCGTTTGCGTCGTTATTGTTCCGGTTTAGGCATTTCATTTAAAACGAAACTTCTTCGGACCAAATATATAATAGAATATAATAACATATAATATTTCACAGTAGTGAATGTAAGTCTCCGCAGACTTTGACTTGCAAAGGATTGTACTAAACCATTCGCATCATGAATGGATGTGAAGGATTATTATTACACGGAGTAGGCTATAAATTTACTTTCAACGCTGCGGTTGAACGTACCGTCGGTTTGATCGCAGCATTCTTGGTCAACTTGCAAAAGGCGAGTGATGTCTATATCTTGCTGTTTCGACGTACTGGTAAACCCGGTTTAATTTGCATAGACTGTCTTCTAACTGCACAGTTGCACGCAAGCCATTGAGTTTACACGTGTACTCCACGAAATAGATATGGTTCCGATAAAGCGGTGGTGGCGAAGGTGCGAGCGTGGTCTCTCGGAAACGTTCAGTTCTTCTACTATTCAGCATCAGCTGAAGGAGCAGCACAGTCAGCCCTGGGTTGAGCGAGTGATCAACTAGTTCGATGACTGCAAACGTCACAAAGATCGCTCATTCAGATTTGGAAGGTCTCAACATCCGGATGACGACAAAGCCCTCTCACTGAAAGATAAACTGAGAGCCAGCTGGTTCTACTGCGCACGTGCAAGATCTCTATGAGCTTTCATGAGTTTTGAAAGCGAGCGCTACATCAGTTTATTGGTTAATTTAAAAATTGTTTCGACAAAACTAATGGTGAGGAAGTTGTAGGTAAATATGCGGGTAATGGAAAAGTGTCTTGACGTAATTTGATGTAAATACCTCATCAACATTAAAATGTATTTAATTTTGTTTAAGCTCTGCCAACTGGTCGACGAGTATCGGCAATGAATTTTGAGTAATTGTGCTGTCGATGACGACAACGTCGGACAATAAATGAACATTGCAAAACATGGCTGATGGAGATGGAGATTGTTGCAGCCCAAATAGTCTGTCAAAGTACAACGAACTTTTAGCTCAGCGGTCCGACCTTATCGTGCGCCTCGATGTTTGGAGCTTCATGCGTCGCTTTGCTGCGAGGTACACTGAAGAATATCATCTAATTTAGAGAGCTGTTGAGCTCTATCTTTGAATGGGATTCCGGCGACCTCGAATTTCTTCGCCAGACGAAGAACAATGAGCTCAGGCAGAAGACTAGGGTGAGAATGCCATCGCAAGCGGCCGTCAGCAAAGACGAGATGGCCCGGAATTGTCTTCGCAAAACCAGAGGCATCTCTGTCACGACTTCAAAGGTGGACGCCTTGGTCGATCCTTCAGCTTCCCGATGGATGTTATTGGAGTTCTCATCCTAAAAGAAGAAATCTTTGAGATCTTACAAAAGCAAACGTATCAATTATTACGCATCCAGGACCTCGACGAGTCTCGCTTTACACCTTAACTGGCCATCGTGAAAAGGTCGGGGTATAACTGCCAGTTTTTCGCTGCGCAAGAGAGTCAACTTCCCTGGAGAGTCTTTATTTCATCTAGTCTTTATTCACACAAACCATCGTTAAATAGCTTTTTATCTGTATGCATTCTCTGTGTAAATGCGATTGAAATGCGACATCTGCACTCGGCTCTTTGCCCACTTTGCCGTTTTTCAAAGCCGGGCAATAACAGAAAACAATGTTGGTGATGTGTCGTCATAACCGTCCTTTCATAACAATTGCTACGAACATAAACCGAGTATGGAAATATGACAGTGACGCTGCTAAGCTGTTAAAGTGATATCAGACTGCATAAAACTCAAGACAAGTATCGCTTTCGCGTCTCATGCAAAAGTAGATCACACACGACATCGACAAACTTACGACCCTCGATACAAACTCAGTTCATTGTTGTCAGCTTAAAGAAAAGCGTTTGTATGGAACCACCAAAACAAGGTTCTGACTAGCAGCTGTGCTTTGTGTCGCGTATTATGTTGTTTATTTTTCGCTACATAAAATGATGTTCTTACAGCAGTCCATAAACCTAAAACATTTTCAATCCAAGCATTTCTTGCCCATTTGTGCGTTCATAGCGTTGTTTGTGCAGAAAAACCTCTTATAGGGAAAGCGCGATCGTCACTAAAGAATAGGAGTGCGCTCGAATGCTCGTGCCTTAATACGGCAGTAATAGAGTATAAAGTTCATCTCCAGGCTTTAAGCAGTTTTTCAAGAGTAACAAGCAAAACTTTTTCGCTCCACTTTCGCGTTTTGATAGGAGCTTACAGTGGGCAGACGCTGGTATTTTAGCGGGCTTTAAAACAATTTTCCCCGCTCCTCAACGCAATTCAAAATACGTCACTGCTTGCTAACCTGGTTGTCATTAGCACTTAGTTTAAGCAAAGACGCAGTTTCTTTCCACATCTCAGGAACGCATAAAATCGGCTGTTTTCGAAAATTTCCAGCCGAACAACTCGTAGCGAAAGTTGCAGCAAGAAGCTAATCCCCTGATATAACTCTGTGTGTTTGATGTCTTGCCACAACTACACGCCGTGCTGTTATTATTATTACTGCTGTTATTTGTCTGCGTCAAGTTGATATAAAAATTTTGGTAGCTTATAGTTCTGTTAATCATTGGTTACAAGGTAGAGGCATCAGTCGAGGCGGATGCTTTAGCCTACAAGCCATAGCACCAGTCTCATTAGATTTGAGCAAATATAAGCAATTTAGAGCTGAACTCTACAAAGCAATTAGCGATGATAAAAACCTACTTATAACGTTTGGGCAGAAATGTGATGCTAAAAATATGACACAAAACCAATTTCTGTCTTACAACAAATTTTATTTCCACCAAACTCACTCTGAATATTTCAAATCACAAAAATCAGCAAATCTAAAATATTACAGCAAATTCACCATTCAACATAATGCAGTGAATATTTATTTGAATAAACATGTCTAACAATTATTATTATGACATCACTATTAGTTTATGTACAAATATAAATCAATTTTATCAATGAATTAGTAAATCTGTAGATGGCGCATCTGGTTGAGCGATCGCTCGATGTCGCAGAAGTTTTTGGTTCGAATCCCGGCCAAGACGCAAATCCTTTTAAACAAGTGAATAGATGTGAGGAAGGAATTTTTATAAATTTGAGTTAATAATGTATTTCTGTTTAAAAATGAAACCTACTTACCATTATTACGTCAACAGTGCTTGCGCGGAGTGAGTATGGCGCCACCAACATAAACTTCCAACCGCTATAAAGTAAAAATTTGGTTAAAAATTAAATTTCTGTGCAAAGTTCAAGTTGACACAAACATGACAAGATATAAAAAATACCGAGTCATGAAGCTGGTCAAGGGCGAGTTGATTTTTTTGTCCCTCGCTCGATTGCTTCGAATTTGCGGAGATTCTTCCATATTCGAAGCAATTAGCCATGTTCAGATTTTCTTCAATTTTAGCGAAAAATTCTGGTCCTGGAATGTCTTTCATTATGTTGCCTCTGATGTTCAACCATTTTACCTGCAGATGAAATGTTTGTAAACTACAACCTGGTGTATTGATGAAGCTAATGTATTACTACATACAAGTTAATAGTACCATTAATTGGTTAATAACTAACCAGCACCACGTGGTCAGATTTAGGCCTAGCCTACTGGTCCAACACAAATTCTTGGTTTTTGAATTAAGTAGAAGTAATTTTGAGCGACCAATTAAAACCGGTATCGAGTATTAGTTGTAGAAACAAATCCTGATAATAAGTTTGCAAAAATATTTTCAGTTTTAAAAAAATTAAAACTTTTCTGTCGACCCAAAATTAACCTGTACATGCCAGGCTAAAACTGATCCAACAACATTTTGTCCTATTTTCATTAAAATTAAGAAATTTTAAGCGACCAAGTTTATCGCAGATTCCACATTCCTTGTAGATTCAAGTAATCACTAAACCGTCGCAAAATTATTCTGCAATTTTACATAAATTACCACAAAATATCCGACCTACACTGTCCAGTAATCTCAACAAACTGCCTTGAAAAATATCTTCGTATTAGTCTTAATGACGTCATAAGCGCAAATATAAACAATTGATTATGACGTCATATGCTGTTCTAAGCAAACGATAAAAAGTTGAATAAAACGTCAAACCTTTCCAGGCATCTCAGAGATCGCCGAAATTAATCTTTCCACATCACCAGGGGAGAAGCATTGGATAAGATGAAGTGACTTTAACTCATTTGGTTGTTTCCTTAAAACGTCACAAAAGATCGCGGCTTCCGATGATGACAATTTCAATAGATTCAGAGTCAGCTCCATTGGAAAGTGCAATGACGCCATATTGAAGAGTTCCATGTCGCTGGATTCATTTAATTCGCATAAAAGCGAAATATATCGGCGTTTGTTGTTGTACTTTAAACAAACATAATAGTTACTTATATACCGGTTGTAGTTCGCCGCGTTATAGAAATAAATTTAAGACGGAAATTTTTCATGTTTAAGCAACAAAGTCAAGTTGAAAGCGAAAACTTAATTTACTTTAAAATTATCTGTTTGGGAATAATTAAAAAAAGAAGCAGGCGATTTTAAACTGAAGATAAACTTAATACAACAACCAGAATTGATCTAAATGACATGTGGACTATTTAGCCGGCAAATCTTTTCACCAGAATCACCAGCAGTCTACTAAGCTAGGCTCTGTACACTAGCACTGGCAATATGTTTGCAATAGACATGTAAATTACAAAACTTACTTTTACTTGGCCTAGTAGGCTGCTGTACTAATCTACCAGTGATTATGTGGAAATAATTCCTGGCTAAATAGGCTACATGTCATTTCAATCAAGTTTCACAAAATATTATCACACAAATATTTTCACAGCATGACCAGTCTGTCAGCAGTCTTACTGTACTAGGCCAAGTAAAGGTAAGTTTTGAAATTCAACATAAATGTGTGTTCTGCTGCACATAATGCATGTCTATGGCTACATATAAAACATAACAAGCACATGCAGTTTATTCATTTATTTGCAGATTTAGAACAAAGTCAGAAAATAAACTTACCATCCCAATTTGTTAGCTTTTCAAATCGTACCAGCTGTGACGTTAGTGCTTCTATCCAAATCCTCCTCTTCTCAGCAATATCTGGAAATAAATTATTATCAACCTTAATACTGACAGGTGACAAATATAGTCTAGGCCTAGACGAAATAACTTGCAATGAAATGTAGGCTAGAATGCAGTGAATTGTACTAATTTTAAATATCGCACATTTTTTGCATATACTTGCTGTATACCACCAAATTTTCATTTTTCTGACTGACTGGCTGCCATTTACTGAAGTTGCTTTTTTGGTTTACCAAACTGTGCGAATGGCTGCTCATAAAACAGACAATAATTTTATCGTTTTGATGCTGATTACTACAGTTTGAAAACACTATTTTCATCCAAATTTGATAAACAGTAGTCTTCGAAATTAGCACAGTATATATATTGTTATAAAACAAAAAAATGGGTTGTAGTAATATTTTCAGACTGCATGTTAAGAGCAGTTGCTAGAGCATCTTTTATTTTAAAATGGTTATATATAACAAATACAAAGCATTTTTCTAAATAATAAGCAAACTGTGCATGAGACTGTTTTTTTATAAAGTACATGGATCACGAACTGTCAGGAGTGGGCATTCAGTACGCAGAAAGTACCGTCAATAACGGTATTTGGCAAAAAATGTACCAACGGTTCCGGTATTTGGTAGTATTTCAAAAAAGTAGTTCAGTACTTTGCCAGTACTCGGTACCAAACTACTTTTCGTGCAGTGGATCATGTTGCAAGTGCAAATTTTGCTGATATTATGGTCCGCTAAAGGTTACTTCAGGTCAAAAACAATGTGAACTCACTCTATGCGACTTTATTAGACATTTGTAAATAAAAAAAGAGCAAAAAACACTAAAATTGAAAGTTTCAATTAAAATGAAATTTTAAAAAACAAACTTCTAAAAACCTTGAAGTAATCATTTTAGAAGTACCAAGCACTGGGACCAACTTAAATTTCTCGAAAAAAGTAATTCAGTACAGGGATTCTGTACTGTTTTCTTAAAGTACCGATGGTATCGGTACTGAAAAAAGTACCGCAATAAAATAATTCGGTACTATAGTACTGCTATACTGCTCACCTCTGGGAAGTATACTAAATCTTGCTCAATAACCGATGTTTGATTGGTGGGGAATCATCTCTGAGGTCGTGTAAAAACTATCTTCTAATACCATATTAGCAAAGAGAAATGAGTGAAATTATTACATTGCATGTTAATGCAGTAGACTTCGCCTATTATGACTCTCTTTGGACCAAACCATTTTGGTCACAGTATCGGAATAGTCATAATAACCACAGCTGCAAGCCTGATACAGCACCACGAACCAAGCAGTAACGACACAGTCAGAAACAAATTGACTAAACTTTCTAAAATCTCATACATTTCTTACATGATGCGAAAGAAAACTCACATGGCACAATCATTCCTTTCACATTGCATAATTGACAAAGAAACATTGGGTGAATAAAATTGAAAAAGTGGTCGTAATACTCAAACACAGGTCATAGTAAACAGAGACATTTGTATGGCAAAGTTTGGGACTATATCAACATGGTCATATAAAGCGGGTGGTCATATTAAAGCCGACTTTATTGCATATAAATGTGTAGCACACCATATGGTGGCTATCATTTTTGTACATGAGTTGGTAGGGGCGGCCAGTGTAAAATAACATAAGTGTTAGCCTAAACCATATTTCAGCTATATTATTTTCTGCTGGCCGAGACACCAAACAGAAACAGGTTTTGCTTGCTTTCGTAGTAGTGCTGTAATTGCTTTTGTAATAATAAGGAGAGGAGTACTGAATCAGTTTATCAGTTTATCAGTTTCAAAACCAAATTTTTGAAAAAACAATCGAAACATTGCGACCAAACCATGTATTATAGTATTATACAGATGACTGTAACTGTGCGTATGCTCCAAATTAGTTTATTCTAATTTTCTGCTAGTATGTTTAGTTGTGATTTTCAGTGTCAAAATACTTGTATATAGCAAAATGGCGATATAAATGATTTCCTGCTGTGACACAAAAACTTGTAAATTAGTAATTAATTTGCAATGCTTTTTCTCTATTTTATATTTAATGAAATTTATATTCTTAGAATGACAACTCATTCGCAAAACAGCCACTGAAGTATTCCTCCACAACCTGCACTCAACCTCAGAGACATGCGCAACAAACACAATGTCTATAGTAAGGAGCAACCATACCACGAACATCACATGCATTTGTGTGACGTGAAGACTACCTTGTGCTGCTAGAAAAATGCTATCAAACTGCAACAAACCTGAGTGAACTATGTGTCAAACCAAAACCGATGAAAATCAATGAAAAACCTTATTTAAGTACCGGCTTATACCACCAGTTACAATTCTGAAATTGATCAATAGTCAACCCAAAAGTTAACCACTGACTCTTTCTCCAGTAACAACTACAGAGTGATCACATGATTTGGCAATGAACATTGTTTACATTACTGCAACAATATTCATCATTATCCCTTATAACAGAATAAACATTGTATACTGTGCAACATTTGCCACAATGAGACACTGACAAAAGAAACATTTCATACTACAAGTATATGTATATTTATTGTCAGTGCTGGTCTTAGGCCATTGCCAGTGATTTAACCAACTTGGGCTCCATGCCCCTTAGTACCAAAACAAAAAAAAGAATTTCTTTGCGCAAATCACAGTGTTCTCAATTTGTTCTCGAAGTGTTACTATCAATGTTATTATTTAACTTTCTCGAAAGAGAATGTGAACTTGGTGAAAATATATCACAAAGCAAAGCTTTGATGAGAGCTGATTTGCAAAGAGTTTATATTTGGTTAACGTTGTTATGAATATTATTCCATTAAGTTATTTAAAGTTAAGTTATATTATTCCATTAAGTTATTGGCAAAAAATTCCCACCATCAGTTCTTGCATTGGGTTCGTGCTTAGTAAGGCCATTCCTATATACTGCACAGCACAAAAAATGACAATTTATGGACTGACTGTGTTGAATGACATGGATATGACAATGCACAAATTACAGTTAATGCCACGGCACTTACAAACAATGCATGAAAATAAATGTACCCAATATTGATCTGTCGGAACGTCGGTGGTCACCAGAAATGTAGCGGTTGGGGTCGTTTTAGAATGTAGAGGTTGATACCGACAGATGCAGATACAGATGCAGAGTTTATCGGTCTTAGCTTACGTTACGTTATTGACTTAGTTAACCTACTACATTAGTATCTGACTCTATTGTTGCGTGCGGTTAGAATTCTCTAACCTTTCTGACAGCAGAACGTTCGTATTATATTATAACAAATACCGTTTGCCAAAAAAGGCTTTTATTGTAGGTGCTGTACACTTTCTCAACATTACAAATAACCAAGAACACAAGTCATGCGACTGTTTGCACGATGTCTACTGATTCACGTCTGCGTCAGCGTTTGTCTCTGAGGCTCTCCGGAGTCTCGCACAGAAGTTCAAGCTTATAAAACGTGCTGCGATGTGGCGGAAATATATGACAAAAAAAGCACGAACATTTCAAAGCGTGTGAACGAGAAAAACAGTGCGTTTGCAGTTTCTTGGAAGCGACTTGGCAACGTACAAATAAGGAGCTTTCACACGAAGTTATTCGTAGCAAGTTTACAAATATACCAACGGTAGTTTGCAGTGTTCTGAAAAGCAAGATTATAAACTCCAATTACTAGCTGGAAAACTCCTTCCTAAGAATGATGTGGCGGAACTGAAGGTTTAAAAACTCCAATTGTTCTGGAAAACACATTTCTAAGAATGTCGTAATGATTTTACAAAGGTCACCCAGGCCGCCACAGATCTTTATGCCACCCAAATAGATTTGTGTAATTCCATTGATTCAAGTAATGTACAAAATGTTGTATCAATGTTTGTGTAGCAATTGTAATAAAATAAAAGCTCATGAACTTGATTTCATTTGCATGAAAATTCAAACAATTTAAGGCAACTTAAATTAATAAAATGCATGTAAACTACTAATAGTAATTGAAGTGTACTTTTGTTTCCCAGAGCATAGTTAGCACTAATTATCTCAACACCTAAAGTTGTCTAACTCATGCCTTTTCAACTCAAGATATGATTTTAGCTTTGGCGTATCACATTTTATAACTTCAACTGAAGGTTATACTCAAAATATGCAACAACAAATGGAAACAACTGTTATGTGAGCAAATTAAGAAACTAAACTAAGTGAGACAAAACCAGTTCTAGAGCTCCACAACGCTAGTGTAAAAAGCCAAGATGAATATCAGACTTAAATAGATAGAGCAGTAGCACAGCAACAAACATGGGTGCTATATCTAATATCATCATTTTGCTGTATAATAGGCTACTTTTATCAATTCTTACTTTTATCTGATAAAATTTATCACATCTATAATTTACAAAAAAGAGTCTTTGTAAAAGATGATGAATAAATGCAACTATTATACCCCAGTCATGTGTTTATGGTTATTTGCAGCCAATTTTACCAGTCTATGATAACTGGAAGTAGGTTGATTGGTCCTTTTACTTTGTGCTAATAGGTTAACCACTTTTCGATGTTATTATTATGCAATTGTGTTTAAGTTCTTGGACCTAAGACAACAATGTCCATAAAAACCATCAAAGCTTTGGTAAAATATGAACAGAGCTTTCACATTGGAACATTTCTGAAAGCAGTAACCTAGGAAATTTAGCTTGAACGTCATAACATCTATTATATGCAAGTTTTGCAGTTTGTTAGCCAGTATAGTGTGCTAAAATATACAGTAGCTTAAAATGTGGGCAAAGACAAAGCAAAAATGATTAAAAAGGATTTTAATTGTAGCTCTGTAGTTGCAACTGATATGAAAGTATATTTGCCGGTAGCCTATACATAGGCTAACCACACAAACTACTCAGAAATCTATTCATATTTCGTTTTACATCCTACCGGATTCTTCACTATGTTTTTGATACACTGAAACATGCCCATTAGAAACGATGTTTCCAACAAACCTTTGGATGTTTTAATAAATCCTTTGCTATGTGCTTCGTAGTACTTTTGGATTGATTTACAATGAAAATTAAATTATTAAAATGAGCCCTTATTTTGTATTTGGTACCAATTGAAATAAAAAAATTTTCTTTGCCATTATATTATTGTGATGTACGTTTTAGCCTTGGAGGCCACATTCGACTGTTTTATTTGTGGTAAATAACATCGTAATTGTTTATGTCTTTGCGACCACTTACCTGAGTAGAATTTTTGGTCACTCATAGTTAAGGCATAAAATAAAATGAAAAACATGTGATTGAATGGATACGTTATTGTTGTGTTATTGTGGAATTAGAAGATACGGGGTTGTCAATAAAATGAACATGATATTGACAAAGCTTGTCAAGCTGGGACGAGTGCAATAATATCATGACCCTTGCGACGGAATACTTCATCACCGATAGATACGAAACTCATCCAAATTAGTCAGAAAAACACAAGCTATAGCTTTTTAACGATGAACATAAACGTAACTCAAAATAAATAAAACTTGCAATCGTACCTTACAAATTCTTCTGCAAAGTCCTATACAATTTGGTAATGCTCTAGATAACTTAGCAAATTTCTGGTACCGTTGGGCGTTGGTACTTTTGAAAAGTGTATCGAATTACTTTGCAAAAGCATTTGCAAAATACTGTAACAAGAACAGAATGGTACAAACCGGATGAAGAGGATGCCTTCATATATTCCTGCTGTTTTGTAGACCTATGTGAAAGTAAGGCTGATGACTGATATTCTGGAGATGATATCTTCGCCTCTGCTGGCTTTTGTGTAAGTGAAATCTGCTCCTCTACCTGATCATCTTGTCTGAATAAGTGATATTTGATTTTGTGTCTTTCATGTCTAATATGAACTCGTTTATGGAACAGCAAAAACTTTTTAAACTTCACCTGTTTAAGCAGCAAAAACAACGAGATAACAAGCGCGAGCGTTCTCGCTGATCGTGCCCAGATGTGGCAATCTTGCTGATGCTGAAATCTGAAGAAAAGTTGATATTTTACAATTTTCATGTTTGATTATTATTAGTAAATCATAACTTAAAATGCACATTGTCAATATCCTGAAAATACCTTTCATCATATCTATGAGCAGACCGCAAACAAATCTCCTAATAACAGACCACTTCTCATCGAAAAATAGCTTGTTTGAAACAAGGTTTTTAAACGTATCCATGGGCAGTTCATTAACGATGAATTTTGCGGTGAAAAACTCTTGATACAGCTGGTGGGCGAAGTAATACTTCACGTGGCCATCAAACACGCGGCTGACTGCAGCAAAATGAGCGTAAATGCCGACGACGATATCTTGTATCTGGTCTGGTTCAAGACCAACTGCTCTGAGGTCGTCTCGTGTTATGACAACTGAAGATCTCATTGTGGCTTTGTAGGCCACTTCACTGAGCTGCAACAACAAAACAAGTAATAATATGTTCTTGTACATTATCACCATTTTAGGCAAACGGAAACATGTTCAGTTCTATCACCTGCTTTACTAATAAAGTGATGTCTTTGTGATTTGCATGCTCACTGCATCTGAGGTTCTCCAAAACTGTGGTAAAAACCCGCGTTGTGGTGATGATTTTTCCAATTTTTGTTGTAGGAGCCAAACCTGTTGCTATAACTAACTGAAGCAACAACGGGTTAAAACAAAGTGCAAAAACAATTTTAGCATTTCGGGAAAGATCATTCCAAAGCTTGTCGGCTGAAGCACCAGCGTAAAAATAAAACAGTTTCTTCATACAGTCAAGGGGCAGATCACCAAGTAAGATTGTAGAGTCAGGACGTAGTGGAGCAGGAAGCGTGATAATGCTGTGGGACCTGGATGTGAAAATGAGCTTAATGTCTGGAAGGAAATGTTTATTGCATAAGTTGGCAATAAGGTCTGGTACACTTTGGGGAGTATCATAGTCCACTTTGGGTACTTTGTCTTTAAGTGACCACTCCGCCTGATCCAGACCATCAAAGAGTAGAAGACAACTTTTCTGATTTTCTTTGATCCATTCCCATGCATCCCCTTGAGTGGTTTCGTGTAAATCTGGAAAAATGTTGTCCATAATTAACTTCCGAAAACTGACCTCTTTGCCAACAGGCATCTCCATAAATTTGTAATAAAGACATTTGTATTCTTCTGTTTTGGCTAATCTTTTTGACAGAGTCGTCTTTCCGGATCCGGGGTAACCAATGAAGGCGGTAAAGCGATCGTTGGACTTCAGCAATTCTTCAAATTCAATATTCTCATCCCGCTTAAGTCTAACAGGTTCACCAGTTGATGGGGCATAAATTTCATGTTCTGGAACTGCTCGTCCTTGGAAATAAGATACTTTAGTGTACTTTGGATGGACAACTGGAATATCTGCTACTGAGACGTTGATTCCAGCTTGGAGACGGATGTCATTTTCACGACGTTTATTTTGCTCTTGCAAAACTTTTCCAATGGCTTCTTCTCGCTTTCCGAGTTTTCGGTTGTCTGATAAGAATACAGACCTTTAAAGCATGAATTTTTGTAAAGGAAACTGCATAAGGTTATATATATATATTTATAATTTGGAACAGTTACAGAACGCACATGTTGTTTTCCTCAGCAACTACGGCATATAAAACAAACATTAATCGTCCATTAAATACATCATTGTGTATAAACTAACCTGCTTTATTTGCCTCCAAACATTTCGTGAGTTGCTGTTGTTCATTGGAATGATCTATGAAACAGGTGAAAAAAAATTATGCATTGTTGAAAGGAACTATGTTTTTAGGAAAAATTTGAGTTTTAGTTCCAAACCCAAATAAATACAAGCCATGACAGTGCAAAAATGGAAAAGCCTTGACTAAAAGTTTAAATCGTTTCTTAATCGTTGCTATGTATAACTGCTAACTGTTATAATAAAACGATAGTATGATAATAAGTGCAGCAGTATTCTTCTAACAAATATTTAGTTTAGCAAACAAAAGTCGTGATGAGAAATCGAAAACGAAATAATTACAAAACGTGCCAGCAGTTTTGTAAAGTTTCCAATTATTAATATTTCTCGAGGTAGCAGAAGATAAAAGCATAATAACTAACAGCAAATTAAATAAAATGAACTAATAACCAATAATAACAACTTCATTTAATTTTTTAATAATAAAATGTTGTGAAAATACCTATTTCAACTCATGAGTTTAATTACCTATTTCCTTGATAAGTTTATCAAAGTTATCCTCAAATGATTCTTTGCTAAAATCGTAGTAGAGTTTTCCCGACACCAAAAGAGCTTTTGATAAAAATTGTAAAAATATAAATGTTAATTTGTGGTGAAAGCTAGTGATAAAAATCAATTCAGTAACGAATATTAAAAGATAAAAATAAAACAAACATTAACATAACCTTACATAAATGATTGGTTAGAGGAGGAGCAGAATATAAACTTATAGCACTCTTAAAGTTAATATTGATTTATCACCACAAGCTTTCGTATACTTGAGTTTGCGTCTTCTGGTGTAACAATTATGATGAATAATGAAAATAACAATACTAATATTGATGTTACCATTCAAACCTTAAGCAACATCCCATTTTGTGACGTAGTAATCAATTTAAAAAATTAACGAGTGATAGGCATAAAAATGCGTTGAAAACAACTAAGCACAAATTAAAGGTATAATAAATACATACCTGTCCAGCCTTCCATTTTATAATTGTCTTGGGTGATAATGGGTATTATACGTTTTCTCTTGTCAGCGGCAAGTTGGCCTTCCCTTTTGCAATTTTCACTGAGTTTATACTTTTCAGACAGAAACATAAGGACCAAGTAAGCGTTGTCAACAGCTTCATACATTTTGTCGTAAATGTCCCCTCTCATCTCGTTTTTATCAATCCACACTTTGTAACCAGTGGCAGAGAGTTCATCGAATATCTGTAAAAGTGCGAAAAAATTAAACTAGATTGTTAAGTTAAGTTTGTGAGTAGCTAATTTGCAACTCTTCTGCTTTCGTAATCTTTCTAAAACCAACAAGCGGTTTCGGTTATTAGTAATTTGCAAAATAAATCTAAGACGAAAACAGAACAGCGTATTTTATAATATTCCACATCATCTAAGTGATGTTGTAACTGATATTTACGATATGTGTATGAAATAAAACTTTCTTCCTGACCCTAGCACAAATATTTAAATTAAGATACAGCGAAAGTGAAGAACGAAACTATGTATTTACCAAAAGACAAAGTTTTAATTTGGAGTTTCAAACATTTTTTGATTATTAATTCTATTAACATTTCGTGTATTTCGTTAAAACATGTATATTGAGATCATAAAATATATTTACAAACCTTATGAGCAAGATTCTTTGAATCATTCCAGCTATAACTGATCATTATATGTTGGTTGTCTTTGTTGTCATCCTGGTGTTGCTTTGTCCCAGGTCCACAAGGTGAATTTGTTGCTTGTGGATTATTTGGTTCTGAAACAAGATGTAACATTTAAGCAAAGATGCATTGCTTTTATACCGCTGTTGGAGAAGGGAAACGCGAAGCACTTAAACAGGTAGCGACCCATGTAAAATAATTCAGGAAGTGACAAGAAGAAAGAAAAATAATGTGATACGATAATGAAAGGCAATAAGCATTTTACAAGAAAAATTTGTACGGTCTTATAATGCTTACCTAAAGAATTTATTTGTTTCTCTTTAACTTGTGTAGAATTTACATTTTTTAAATCACTGACATCCACTTGCTTATATTCTCTGTTGTCTTGGTATTGTCTTTGATCGTGATGTTGGTATTGTCTTTCATCGTGGTGATAAATTTTAGGAGCATAATTAATCATGACTGGCCCTGATTTGCGGTAAAAGTTAAGATTTTCATCTATAAAATGGCATCACAATAATATGGAAACATAATTTTATAAATGCAAGTAATATGCTTTAGCCTAAGTATTTAAAAACAATTGTGTGCCTACGTATTCAGCAAAACATTTTCATAAAACTTACCAACTCCGCTTTCAGCCACTCTGCTTGCAAACTCAATCAACCCTGGATCGATTCTATTTAAAGCACTCTGAGAAGCTTCAGCATTTTCCATTGTTTGCAAGACTTGATTTCCTGCATTTGCAGACTCTGATTCTAAATCAAAGGAAAGTGATTATGTAAGTGAGTGATTATGTAATTACAGCCAAGTACAAAGACTTAATCTTTTTAATCTCAGATTACTCACCATGAGGCATCCCCGCTTGCATTGCAACAGCACGTGAAGTTCCAGGTTGTTCATCACTTTCACCTGATGAGCTCTCTTCATTGTTATCAGGTTGTACAAGTCGAGGTTTATCTTCAGTCAATTTTTGCTCTTCTGGCTTCGACATACTTCAACGTTGCAGTAATTATCTTAGCTTATGTTTTATACCTGGTCTAAATTGTTGATGACGTCAACTTGAAAATTTAAACTTTGTTAACAGAACGATTAGTTCTTTAATCTATATTGTTTTGTTTTAGTATTTTTCATTTTAGTATGTTATTAGTTTATATATATATATATAATGATTATATGTGCTGCTGCTGCCAGCACGAACACGTCTGTGCGTTGCCGACGAATTTGAGTTCCGGAGCAGGCTTGTTTTAGTCGGAGTTGCTGAGTAGCCTCGTTTCCTCCGGAATTACGGAGAAATCTTGTATCCGCCGAACCCCCGGAGCAGCGTCAATGCCACCAGAGTATAACTCCGGAGTAACCTCGTTGCCCTGAAGTAAAGTTCCAATCTCGCTTCCGTCAAATTTCTGGACAATCCTCCCAAGTTAAGTTCCAGTCTTGTTTCCTCCTAAGTTCTGGAGCAGCCTCCTTGGCACCTGAGTTGATTTTCGAGGCAATCGTGTTTCTGCCGAAGTCCTTAAACAATCTCGTCACCGCCAAAGTCCTCGGACCAGCCTTGTTGCCATCGGGTTAAGTTTCGGAGCTTTCTTTTTTCCGTTCGAGTTGCCGGAGAAGCCTGGTTGCTGACGGAGTTCGCGAAACAGTCTCGGTGAAACCGGAAGCGGTTTCTTTGCGGTTTCTGAAGCGGTTTCTTTGCCGATGGAGTCACCGAAGCTGTTTTGTAGCTGCTGGAGGTTTTGGAGCAGCTTCGTTAACGCCTGTGTTAAATTCCGGAGAAATATCGCTTCCACTGAAGTTCCGGGAGTAAACCTTTTATCCGCCGGATTTTATTTCCAGAGCATTCTCGTTTCCGCCGAATTTCCAAAGCAGTCAGCAGGTTTTCTGCCGGAATTCCTGGAGCAGGGTGGTCGCCGCCACAGTTAAGTTCCAAAGTTCTCCAGACTGCTCCAGGACTTGTTGACACGGGAGGAAATTTTGAAGCAGTTTTGTTGCCACTACACAATTCCTGCTGGAACTAGAAGGTATTAGGTTGTTGGAACTAGAAGTAATGGTGGCTTGTTTAATGGGGAGGGATGAAACGAAGACAATTAGACTAGCCTTTATGAAAAAAGAAAACGATAACTATTGCCAAAACGCATTGAAAAGATTGCGTCGGTTGAAGCCATTGCTGAAATACAACATGGAAAAAAGTTATATTTGTCTAATGTCAAACCTGTGCAGAAAGAGTATAATACAAAGTTGGTCTTTATATCAAGGGATATCGAACCTCTCCATGATAGGTTATGTTTTAAGAAAATAGAGGTTATACGGCTATATGTTTTGAGCAAGTCAAGATTTGTCTGATAACTTACAGCACAATCTTTGTAAAATAAAGGTCATAAGGTTGCATATTGTGGTAAGTAAGGGTATAATCGCTTGCATTTGGAGTCACGAATCATCGATGGGGCATTGTATTAATAATCTTCCTGCTCAAAACGTCACTATTGTCAAAGATATAACCTATAATTAGGAACAAGTTGGTCAATGCTTGCGGTAAAAATGTTTTAAGAAAAGCTTTGTAAATTTTCTATGTCAAAGCCAAACCTTACTTCGACGAATAAAGCAAAAATAAGCAGCGAAAAGAGCTACAGGATTGAAACAGGAAATAGGAAGTTATTGCCATGGCAAGACGATGTGCGCCGACCATTACTACCGACATTTACCATTACTACCGACATTACTACCGACATTACAACCTTACGCCGACCATTACCGCCGACATTAAATACTTCAGGTTCTGCTCAAAATGCAAAAAATATTTTAATTTCTTTTCCACTGAACTAGTTCACACTTTAAAGTTATAATTCTATGTTATAACTATTTCTATGCACGTTTGTCCCTAGCAACCAGGTTTTCGTAACCTACATCATTTTGATAAGGATTACAGACATAACATAACATAACATGTTTTAATAAGCAATACAGGCAGAATTAACAACGCTTAACTAAAAACTAGTCCCTCTAATGGCTGTACGTCACAAACCATTGCT
The DNA here is from genome assembly GCF_947623445.1 of Clavelina lepadiformis. Lineage (NCBI taxonomy): Eukaryota > Metazoa > Chordata > Ascidiacea > Aplousobranchia > Clavelinidae > Clavelina > Clavelina lepadiformis. Next base: position 2,992,006 of record NC_135243.1, read on the forward strand.
TAATTTTAGAGCTAACAAGTAATAACTTAATTCTTTTTCAGGTTATTTTATTGTATCAGTTGCATTGTATAAAGAAAATAATAGATTGTTTTTATACAGTTTCCTTAACTGACAGCATTTCTTTGCGGGTGATTGTTCATGATTGAAAGTTTTCTAAAGATGCACTTTGTAGTTTTTGTTTCTTTTGAAAATTACTGTAACTGTGAACACAATGACTCAATTAAAACAAAACAGTCTAAATCTTTTAGCACAGGTTGCGAGGAAGTCATTGACGAAGTGAGATACACTCATGCGGTTCAGACGATGACGTAAATTCACTTTTTGCGTCATAATCGTCGTTTGTTGGCCTTAGTGTGGCAGCAACAAGGAAGCCAGGTCGCTCTCGGAAGGAGCGTTAGGTAAACTGGTTTCATTGCAAAATAATGAAAACAAATTTTTTTGGATAACCTCTCATAAAGGACAGCTATAAAAGTTGTAAAACTACAGCTTAGTTATAAATTAATCTTCCAACCGAGAGATGTTTTTAATCTCGTCAAAGTCTGCCATTTACGTCATATGCGTTATTGATGTTGTACGTTATAGTTTAACTTAGAGATATCCGATATAGATATAAAGTGCGCATAAATTTGCAAACCGATGTAAAAGGTGAAAGATCATGAAACGACGACAATAATCATGTTGTTAGATGTCACGTGAGCTGATATTTTGATAAAATTTCTGTGAAAACGAAAGCCTGGACATTAGCTCTTATCTGACGATAAATGGAGTAAACTTTGCAAAAGCGTCATTTGGTCAATTTAGAACAGATCATCTTATTCGTGACAAAGTTTCTGCTTCAAATCTATCTACTATCATGGACCTATAGTTTGTAACTTGCGGATCCTCCCGCATTTTACAACAACTGAGGCTTCTTCATAAATCTTCAACATGATGTCTCATGATGAAATCTAAGAAATTTAGCTCGAGATCATTGAATTAAGTTATTCGAAGAAGCGATTTTTTAACCGCTTTCTGATTTTAAACCACCTTTGCCATCAAACTCTTGTTTGATTTCGTATAAAAACCAGCGCTAAACGCTAAATCCTGGGTTTGGTCACTTCTTGCCTAGCACTTATAACTTTCTTGAACTTTGTTTGTTATCGTGCGTTGTTAAAAAATAGCCTAAACCAACGACCAAATTATTTCCGAATATGAGACACAACACATCGCATGATTCTAACCTAAAATAGCAAGACAGTGAGAGAGCCATTTGCCCGTATAACGAATGCTTACATGCAACCGTGCTATCATATCATTACATATGCGCCTTTTGTTTGTAATGGTCCAGGAAGTCGTGTGTTAAAGCCAGGAAATCAGCTTTAGCATGATATCATTGTTGTGATACCGCTTCTAAGCATACAGAGCTGCATTGTTGTATCATTGTTATAATTGCATCCCCCTGCTCGGCGTTTCTTCGATTATAAAACTCTCCTTGAAATTCTTATTTCTGAAGCCTGCAATCGTGAGCGCGGTCTTTCGGTCTTAATCCAAGATCATGTACATGGACAAGGACAAGACATTAACGACGCTTGCTCCTGTCCAGTGATCTTTGCTTAACAATGCACAGCACCTGTCGTGTTATAACTAGGGCCCGCAAAAGTTAATAAAGTCAAAAATTTTTAAGGACCTCGTCTGACCACGAATCAAAGAATAAAGTTGTTTCAGCACCTAGGGGATTGTTTCTAAGAAGTTTATAGGTCAAAATAAAGTCAAAATTTACAATAAAGTCAAAATTTTCAAAAAAGTCAAAATTTGTCAAAGTATGGCTTTTTACAAAGTTTTTGTGTTTCTTGAGAGTAATTCTAGTAAAAATCCTCGTGGAAGCATTGTAAATCAGGAACTGTGACACAATTAAACCATATTAACCCATAAAAGCAGGAAATAAGTCACAATGCCCACTTGGATCAGCAGTAACTTTTATCGCAAATTGTCCATTGTTAATTCATTGTTACGTATTTAAATAACTCTTATAAAAACACTTCCTTTTCATAAACGTGGTATTTTCGAAGATCAAAAGTTTGGATTTTAGGAATAGCCTACTGACATTCTGTAATACAAAAATGCGCAAGCAAGCTAAATCGTCTTCAGCAAAAGTTAGACAGATTTGTCGAGATTTTTCTGATGAATTCAATGCAACTCCCGGGGGTGATTTAAGGTGCAATTTTTGCGAGGTTATAGTGAAGTGCGATAAAAAGTATTTTGTTGAAAGCCACAGGAAAAGTAAACGCCATCAAGCTGGATTGGAGCAACAACAAGCATTCCCTGTTTATTTTGCTGTTTATGAGAATTTACCACGCGGAGAAAATCGAGGCAAATTCCCCTTTTCACAAGAACAAAATAATACAAGCTACCTAAATCTATCGCCAAAAAACACGACACACTTTTTATAATCCATAAAACACCTTGACTTTTCGACAAAATATTACGTTTGGGTCTGAAATCGACAAAATATTATGTTTGGGTAATTGGAGGAAGAACTGTGGCCTCTACAAATAAGCAATTTCGTTAGGTCAAAATAAAGTCAAAATTTGATAAAAATAAAGTCAAAAAAAAATTTTTTTAGGTCAAAATAAAAATGGCCCTAGTTATAACCAACCCTTACCAATGCTTTATCAGGAGAATACGATTATTGAAAGACTCATAACACCAATCATTAATCTCTGAGTATCATAACATACCTTATATTATTACACACAAGACTCGACTTGAATGATTGAAGATAAATTGAATTATAAAATCACCGAATTATTACATCCGAATAGCATTGTAACCAGTTGTACCAGTAACCAGTTGTTGTACAATAACCAGTGCAGAAAGAATATAATGGAAAGCTGGTCTTTATATCAAGGGATTCGGGACCTCTCCATGACAGGTAATGTTTTAAGAAAATAGAAGGTATACGGCAAATCTCGCTTTTATTAATATTTCTTTAGCGTCGAACATGGTGTATGTTTTATCTATTTCTTTTATTACTGATTCGATTTTTTCGCCAATTTCTTGCCAAAAATAGTTCAGGCTGATTTTACCAATTTTTACGCCGAGTAGGGAATTACTTGTCGTATTCTATTGGCCAGGATTTTCGTAAAGATTTTATATTCTATATTTAGCAACGTTATGGGTCTATAGTTGCTTAAATTGGCGTCCTCTCTTTTTTGTCTATTAGCGTGATGGAACCTCTTTTAACCTCTTGGGTACCGCTTTGCAATCTAGCCAGAATTGCATTAAATCGCGGTTTTCTTTCTTTATTTTAGGCCAAAATGATTTGTTGAATTCCACAGAGATCCCGTCTGGACCTAGCGACTTACCTTTTTTCATTGTTTTGACCGCATTTTCCATTTCCTCTACCGCGAGGGGTTGTTTCAAAATTAATGATGTTTCTGGGTTTATCTCTTTCAAAAAGGCGTTTTTCGTGCTAGCATTTGTTTTAGTACAGGCGTAGAGTTTAGCGTAAAATGACGCGGCGTTCAAATGACGATCATTTCTTTTAGATTGGAATTTGGTAAGAAATATTTATCGTACAGTTCATTTATATACGTTTCATTTTGTTTGCTTTCAAATTTGGCAAAGAACTCTTTGCTACCTATTTTTTCCCTATTTTTTGCAATTCTACCTATAATTTTCTTTTTTTTTAAATTTCGTAGATATTTTTTTGCGTCAAGATATTCGATAAATCCGATTTCATCTTTACTAAGGGCTGTTATCGCTTGTTCGTCCCTTTTAAATAGGGTATCTATTTCGTTGAATCAATTCTTTATTGTAGCCAAGAATAAGTTGTTTCAGTCTACCCTTGTATGATGTACGTGTAAATGTTGTGTGTAAATTGCGCTTTCTTCACTGCTATGGAAACGCATGTGTTTGTTCGATTGCAACAATCCGTGTTATTCATAGTAGCTGCTTCTCGCCTCTCTTTCACTCTGTCGCTGGTTGGCGCTCTTAAGCCACTCCCCAAATTTGATGTAAAATCGTGATCGAACACTGCATGTTCATTTGCCGTTCTCTTTGCCACTGTTTCGGCGATTCGATGATTTCGTGATGCCAATAAAGTGTTGAGCTCAGATGGTTATTACTTACTTAATATATGAGCGAGGATAGCGTATTACTGTGGCAGCAGCCTTTTGGAGCTGATCTAATTTACCGGATATAGCAACCTAACAGCATACCTCGCCATCCCGTGTCTATTTCTTGCTGCTTCGAAGTACAAGTAAACCCGGTTTGATTTAGATAGACTTGTCTTGTGACTGCGCGATAAAGCGGAACATTAGACGAAAGAAATAGAAACGAGACATGACAACAGTTTCGTTTGCTTGGCAGATGAAGACGCCAAAAGCGGATAGGTATAAGTATAAGTGAGCTTGGTGATATGATCGGTCTTCGTCGGCGGTAACCAGGCGATGTCGGCGCGATGTTGATTCGATTATTTTTGTAGTCCTGCGTCACGGGATTTTTGAAAAATGGTGCTCGGCGTCGGGATTGCAGCAGCGAAAAGCAGAGGCGCGACATATGGCTTGAAAATAATTTTCTTTAAAACAAGAAGGTTACTTTGATAAACTTTTGCTTTCGAAAGAACGGAAACGAACCGCTAGAATTTACAAACAAAACCGGCCAACGGGTTTCCAGTTGAAATTGTTTTCTAAATGAGCGTTTTCAATTCTTCTCCTTCGAAGAAATTTTCTGAAAACGAAGGACATTTGCAAGATACAGCATCTTGGATTTTTGTCCTCAGTCGCTAGGCTTTTAGCTTTGAAACGCCTGATTTTCGATGGAATTTTTTTAAAGCAACAACACGGCGATTGTGACGAACATCGCACGCAAAGCGTCGTTCATAGTGAACAACATGACAGCGGCTACACTGAATTGAATCAAGATAACTGTAAAAACATAAGCCATCATGCTATTATAAGTAAAGTTCGTCCATTTTAATGCAGTTACTAATGTAATGTTTATTTTGTTTTTGAGTATTTTCATTTTTTATGAACTACTTTACATTGGTTGCTGTTTAAGAGTGTACAGCATAGACATCTTACATCGCGGGATCACTCCAAAAGCAAACGTTTTTTTTGGGCTTTGGTAAATATAAATGCCCTTGTAGTTGTCTGAACAATTGTAATTCTCTCCATGGATTACAAATATTGATGAAAAGGAGCTAAGAACGATGCAAAACTCCAACATCTATCAAGTTGAAAATTAAAGCAATTTTTAAAAAGTAATGAAATTGTTAAGTCGAAGTTTTTAAATGGTATTTGTTGTCTGATTCAGACTTTTTAGGGGTGGTCCTAAACGTTTGGCCGCGAATGTAAAGTAAGATTTAGGTTAGAAGGTAAATTTAGGTTAGGCTTATTATGTTTTAAATCTAACAAGAAACTGTGAAAAAGAGCAAAGCTTTGAATGAACGATTTTTTACGATGAAACAACGGCAGCCAAGCTTTTTTCACAAAGGGCCAGATTATCAGAGAACTGACGATCGCGCGCCGGATTGCCGCTTTGTTTTAATATACTTCAAAACAATAAGCTCTATTTTGCCACAGTGAGGCGGGCCGGATAAACTAATCTCGCAATCCGTAGTTTGGTGGTAACAAGGTCCGCAGGTTGGAGCATAGTCGAATGTTCATTCTACATTACGTTAATTATGTTGTGCTAATTGTCATAATTAGCTCTTATTCCTACGGAATTCTCCTGCAGATCTGATGATATTATAAGGGTATCTGTGTTCTGTTTCGTGTGTTTATCAACAAGCGCCGTACTATACTTTGGCCGTGTTTAGTATACACGACCCGGTTATGTTTACTTCCGAATTACATCATTCGCATTACAGTGCTCATTGCGTTCTGTTCTGATATTGGACAGTCTGTAATTTGCAGTCTACCGAATGCAACTAGATTCTATGCTCTGAAAACAGCAACCGTTTCGTTGAAAATCTATAATAATTTAATAAATAATGATTCAAGACATCGACAGTTTGGTTCTGGTACTGTGATGCTTATCTGGCTATCAATGGAGTCAGATTAGCAAACAATCGATCAGGCAATAATTAACAACAGTTCACAACCCCAACAATACGCCCAGTTAGCAGAACGTCAAAATCGCTTGGCGTAACAATAGACCGTTTAGGAATCATTGTCTGGGCGGCATGTACTAAAAGTAATTCAGTTGTTATCTGCTGCCACATTTGTCTATTTTTTAAACTTTTGCTTAAAATCCAAGGCAAAGTTACATGAATGCAGCGCCGTAGGTACCACGAAAAATTTGTCGCATTTCACGTCACATGCGTAACGTTTCGAGATGTGTGCTGCATTACTGGAGATATTGCAATAACATCCGTCAATGCTACGTACTGAGTTGCGGATTTTATCATTCCTTTACCCGCACGTGATGGATGGTGAAGTTTAACGCTGTTTCAAGGTATTCCTCTGTCATTCCGGTAACTGAGCGAGACGAACAGTATTCCTCGATGCTAACGAACCTCATCTCAATATGTGATTAATGCTAATTAGTTACTGTCCTAGGAATGACTTGCATACGATCATATAACACATATTAACTTTTAGGTTGTTTTATTATTTCGACCGTCTCTGCTATAATAGCCCGACATTTTAGGTGGTTAAAGCGAATACTACATCTGAATTAACTCTTCAACACTAGGTGTGTCAAGGCAGAGGTATGGTCATGTGTTCATAAAAATTGGCCTAGAGTAACTAGTTAACTAAGCAATAAATGTGGCGGTTACGTCACAGTCCGTTGCGAGTTGTAATCATATTTTGAAAATGTACAGTACAACGTGAAATATACAAATACAATAGAAAACTTGTAATATACATGCAAGCTCTACACTAGAGTAAAGAGTACCATGCTATAACGAATAAAGAGATCAAATAGTATTACTATTATTGTATTATTATTAGTACTGGCATTGACTAAGTATATATGTCGAGCTTTAATGCTCGAGCTCTGACAGATAATTACGATTTGGAGAAAATTTGTAAAATTTGATGTAAATGCCTTGTCAAAATTAAAATGTATTTGAATTTATTTAAGCCCTGCCAACTAGTCGACGAGCATCGACAACGAATTTTGAGAAATTTTGCTGTCGATGATGACAACGTTAGACATGAAACCCACACTACAAAGCATGGCCGATGGGTTGATGAAGGGATGCGCGAAGGCCGGTGAGAGTCTTTCTTAGCTTTTGTTTATCGGTGGAGATTGTTGCAATCCAAAAATGTCTGTCAAAGCACAACGTACTTTTAGCTCAGCGGTCTGACCTTGCAGCTAGAAGACTGAAATTTGAAGAATTGAAGAATTGAAGAAGACAAAATTTGTAAACTATGAAGGCACAGAATTTTAAAGCTGATGTATCTGTTCCTGTTGACTCGATGTTTGAAATGAGCTCATGCAGAAGACTGAGGTGAGAATGCCATCGCAAGCGGCCGTCAGCAAAATCATCACCAACGCCGAGATGGCCCGGAATTGTCGTCGCAAAACCAGAGGCATCTCTGTCACGACTTCAAAGGTGGAAGCTTTGGTCGATCCTTCAGCTCCGCGATGGATGTCTTTGAAATTCTCATCCAGAAAGAGGAAATCTTTGAGATCTTACAAAAGCAAAAGAGGCAAATATTATGAAAAAGGGGGTTCCCCAACTTTTGAACAAGAGGGGCTAAAAGCAGGACAACAAGTAAGATAAATTGACACGGTGAGTGTAAATTGAGTGTAAAAGAATTCTGGTCCTGGTGGTTTATGGAGCTGGTTTATAAAGCGGTGACTACGTTTGGTGCAATATCTATTAAAAACTTTACACGGAAAATTTTGTTTCATTTCGTATCACAACTTTAACTTTCTACTTTAACTAACTGACTTATCACTTTTTGTCACCTTGGCGTTTCTCCCTTGCACCGTACCGGCAATAACTCATTTACGGGAACTGTGTTCCGGACCGTTCCGGTTTGTTTTCACCACTGTGTATACGTCATGCGTCATCACGCGTCATCATGTGTATACGTCATGCAAAGCAATCGCTTTGTTACGATGGACGCGAGGCAGACTCAAATAAGCCATTGGCAGATGATGATGATGATGATGTGATGTTTTAGCTCTTTAAATCGTGGAGCTCCGTTGTCACCACGTCATAGTTATTCTGAAACAACGGCGTAACCTAGGTTTTAGCCGCCCTGCGCTAAGGCAGAAAATATCGCCCCATTCCCGAAGCCATATTTTTATGTTTCGTAGAAAGCTGAAAGTGCTTAAAGGCTGGTTGTTAAATTCCTGCGTTTCGACCATCCAGCTCAGAACGCGAGGGACGCAAAACTTTTCTATTTTTCCACCTCATATAAAACGCTTTAAAATGCCTCAAAAGTTAAATTTATTTTCCTACTTAGGCTACATTTAAATTCGCTGCGGAAATTTTTAAATTTTCACCTTAACGTGTGGCTTATTGTTTGGCGCTTCATGCGTCGCTGCGAGGTGCACTAAAGTATCTCATCCAATGTTAGTTCATGTCGAGCTGCATCAGCTTCGAATGGGATTCCGTCGACCTCGAACTTCTTCGCCAAACGAAGAACATTGAGCTCATGCAGAAGACTGGGGTGAGAATGCCATCGCAAGCGGCCGTCAGCAAAGCCGAGATGGCCTGGAATTGTCGATGCAAAACCAGAGGCATCTCTGTCACGACTTCAAAGGTGGAAGCTTTGGTCGATCTTTCAGCTCCGCGATGAATGTCTTTGAAGTTCTCATACTGAAAGAGGAAATCTTTGAGATCTTATAAAAGCAAAAGAGGCAAATATTATGCATCCAAGACCCCGCCGAGTCTTGCTTTTCACCTTAACTGGCGATCATGAAAAGGTCGGGGTATAACTGCCAGTTTTTCGCTGCGCAAGAGAGTCAAATTCCCTGGAGAGTTTTTATTTCCACCTCAATAGGTTTATACCAAGTGTGTGTGCTCGCTAATGTTGCACAAAATTATAAATAATTATGCAACGTACGTAACCACGTAACAGAGCTCCTGTTACAAACGTTTGATACAAATTATGTTATTTCGCAAACTACTTTTTGGTACATTTTATGCACACAAACCATCGTTAAATAGCTTTTTATCTGTATGAATTCTCTGGGTAAATGCAATTGAAATGCGACATCTGCACTCGGCTCTTTGCCCACTTTGCCGTTTTTCAAAGCCGGGCAATAGCAGAAAACAATGTTGGTGATGTGTCGTCATAACCGTCCTTTGATAACTATCGCTACAACCATAAACCGAGTATGAAAATATGGCAGTGTCGCTGCTAAGCTGTTAAAGTGATATCAGACTGCACAAAGCCCACGACAAATATCGCTTTTGCGTCTCATGCGAAAGTAGATCACATACGACGTCGACAAACTTACGATTCTCGATACAAACTCAGTTCGTTGTTGCCAGCTTGAAAACAAAGCCTTTATATCGAAACGCCAAAACAAGATTCTGACGTGCGGCTGTGCTTTGTGTTGCGTGATAAGTTGTTTAGCCTATTTTTCTTCGTTTTATTTTTTAATTAGTCTCAAAGCTGTAACTTTTTAGTCACTACATAAAATGATGTTCTTACAGCGAATAACCCCTTAAAGGGAGCGCGTTCGTGGTTCCGTTCCGACGACAATCATTGGTTACAAGGTAGAGGCAGCATTCGAGGCGGATGCTTTAGCCTACAAGCCATAGCACCAGCCTCATTAGATTTGAGCAAATATAAGCAATTTAGAGCTGAACTCTACAAAGCAATTAGCGATGATAAAAAAAACTACTTATAACGCTTGGGCAGAAATGTGACGCTGAAAATATTGACACAAAACCAATTTCTGTCTTACAACAAATTTTATTTCCACAAAACTCACTCTGGATATTTCAAATCACAAAAATCAGCAAATCTAAAATATTACAGCAAATTCACCATTTAACATAATGCAGTGAATATTTATTTAAATAAACATGTCTAACAATTATACTTATGACATCACTATTAGTTTATGTACAAATATAAGTCAATATTATCATTGAATTAGTAAATCTGTAGATGGCGCATCTGGTTGAGCGATCGCTCGATGTCGCAGGAGACCGCGGTTCGAATCCCGGCCACGACGCAATTGAAGAAGGAATTTTAACAGAATTTAATTAAAATAGAATTTCTGTTTAAAAATAAAACCTACTTACCATTATTACGTCAGCAGTGATTGCGCGGAGTGAGTATGACGCCACCAACATTAACTCGCAACCGCTATAAATTAAAAATTTGGTTAAAAATTAAATTTTTGTGCAAAGTTCAAGTTGACACAAACATGACAAGATATAAAGAATACCGAGCCATGAAGCTGGTCAAGGACGAGTTGAATTTTTTGTCTCTCGCTCGAATTTGCTAAGAATCTTTCATCTTCGAAGCAACCAGAAATGTTCAGATGATCTTCAATTTTAGCGAAAATTTCTGGTCCTGGAATGTCTTTGATTTTGTTGTGACTGATGTACAACAATTTTAACTGCAGATGAAATGTTTGTAAACTACAACCTGGTGTATTGATGAAGCTAATATATTACTACATACAAGTTAATATTACCATTAATTGGTTAATAACTAACCAGCACCACATGGTCAGATTTAGGCCTAGCCTACTGGTTCAACACAAATTCTTGGTTTTTGAATTAAATAGAAATAATTTTGAGCGGCCAATTAAAACATGTATCGAGTATTAGTTGTAGAAACAAATCCTGATAATAAGTTTGCAAAAATATTTTCAGTTTTAAAAAAATTGAAACTTTTTAGTTGACCCTAAAATTAACCGGTACATGTCAGGCTAAAACTGATACAACAAAATTTTGTCATTTTTTCATTAAAAAGAAGGAACTTTAAGCGACCAAGTTTATCGCAGATTCCACATTCCTTGTAGATTCAAGTAATCACTAAACCGTCGCAAAATTGTTCTGCAATTTTATATAAATTAACACAAAATATCCGACCTACACTGCCCAGTAATCTCAACAAACTGCCTTGAAAAATATCTTCGTACTAGCCATTATGACGTCATAAGAACAAATGTAAACAATTCATTATGACGTCATATGCTGTTCTAAGCAAACGATAAAAAGTTGAATAAATCGTCAAACCTTTCCAGGCATCTCAGAGATCGCCGAAATTAATCTTTCCACATCATCAGGGGAGAAGCAGCCGGTCAGATCAAGCTTCTTTAACTCCTTTCGTTGTTTCCTTAAAACGTCACAAAAGATCGCGGCTTCCGATGATGACAACAAGTTCAATAGATTCAGACTCATCTCTGTTGGAAAGCGCTGTGACGCCATATTGAAGAGTTCCATGTCGCTGGATTCGTTTAATTCGCATAAAAGCGAAATATATCTGCGTGGGTCGTCGCCATCTAAACAAACATAATAGTTAATTATTTACCGGTTGTAGTTCGCCGCGTTATAGAAATAAATTTAAGACAGAAATTTTTCATGTTTAAGCTACAAAGTCAAGTTGAAAGCGAAAACTTACTTTTCCTTAAATTACACTGGTCAACAATTTTTCAAAAATTTTTTGCTTCCGTTAAGAAAACAATTGATTCTTATGTATTTTTGGACGCTGAATCCAAAAATGTCGGTTAAAATTGCTGATTAGCTCTAGTTTAAAAGATAAAAAAAATTTTCATTTTTGTATGTTTATCTATATATGGCAAGCCTTGGTGCACTTTATTGAACACAACAGTAACAATCTACAAACAGTGTAATAATTGCATGCGTTTATATTTCAGCATAGCATATGCAACAAATAACTGCCACTTTCCAAATATAAATTTCTAATCTATTTTATCTGTTATATTCCTTTTGTCCTGTAACTCGTATACGGTTAATGGAGCATCCCTACATATCATCCTGCAAAAGTGAGCAAGCATTGATTGATTTTGTTTTCCATGGTACCTCCTTTGCATTGCAGATATGCATTGGTGAAATCGCTCACCATGCTTATCACTGACATCTCCACAGTTTGGTAGAAAAAATCCAGGTGCGAGTCCAAAAAGTGTATCTTCAGTGACATATTGCACTCCATGCATCTGTATGCTTTAATGAGATTTACACCAATTCCGTGTAGTTGTCAGCTCTTTTGTTCCCCAAGAATTTTGTGGCCAGCAACTTAAACGCTTCCCATGCAATTTTCTCTTTGTCAAATAACACTTTATCAAATTTACCGTCTTCGAAGATGATGATTCTGCCAGAAGATTCCATTGCTGTAGTCTAGAGCTGAAGTCTAAATTTCTGATTTAACTTTTGGTAGTTCCAAATCCCGGATAAGATAGTGCAATTTCTTTTGAGTTATAAGGTGTGGTTCTTTGGAAGATAGTGTTTCAACGTAACGTGAATTCTTTAGGTACCTCAGGAACAGCAAGTAATTCTCCATGCGGTACGGGACGAATTGCTGATGGAATATTTGTGTATTGAATACTTTGCTTCTTCTTTCTCGACAAACCTTTACAAACCGTGGGGTGGGGGGTCGTGCAAAAGTAGCAATCGCTAATGTGGTCAGTAGGTTCTCTCAAAACCATTGGAACAGCAAAGGGCATACATTTTCTTTTTCCGTTTAGCCATTGCCAAAGATTTGCACCACAGGAGTTACAGCATATGTTAGGGGCCCAACTCTTGTCCTGATCACCAACTTTATCTCTAAAGCTTGCGCTTTGTGGCCAACAATTTTCAACGAAATATTTTCTCGACCGACGTACCCACTTCGTCACAAGCCAACCAGCCAAGCGTAAAGTATCTGAATATTTTTCACGAAAAAGATTTATTATTGTTAAGCAAACTTTTAAGCATTTCATGTTTCAATTTAAAGTAAAAATTTTTGTCCTACATATACGCCCATTAACATTTTGCTGCATTCACACTGATCATATTATTAGCAGTGTCTTTCGCAGGCATATATGAGTGCGTGGACAGAACTTGCGTATACCTGGTTTGTGCTTCTGCGGTATTTACAAATCTATTATGTGTAAGTGTATTAAGCAAACAAATAATAGATCGTTGCATGGTTAAGATAACAATAGAACTTAGCAATAGCGACAAGTGCCTTACATAATAGAACCTGAATTACAGCTCACCATTTATAACATACTGAAGCAATTCACTGTCCTTAGACAATTATCTTGAAAATGGAATTTGCAGCATGAAACAAAATTTTTTATACGTCATAAAGACGATTACGTGGCAGCAACTTTCAACTCTGGTGGCGGCCATCTTCCACGTCACAGTCACGAGAATTGAACGGAAATAAGTCAGTCGTGCAATATTTAAAACTTTTCACATTCCAGCTAAATTTTTCGACCTTATTTGGAAACGCATCAGTTAATCTCAGTCAGCAAAATAAAGCTTCTAATCCAGCCGGGTTTTTGGGGATTTTTGCTCAGCAAATCTTTTTCGCAACAAATCGTTTCCGACTTTCAGCAAAGTGACGTCACTCAACCCTCTTCCGAGTCAAGCGTAAAACATTTCAACATATTGCACGACTCAGGATCATCTCAGGTCAACAGTCAATTAAACATTGTACAGTTTGGTAGTGATTCTATCGATTCGGCCCCATATCAAGTGCACTGCTGAGTTAATGATGAAAAAATAGTGACGTAATAATCTCAGAAGGTCTATCCGGGCTTGGTATTTTTGCCGATTAAAAAACTTCAAGATACAGAATCAGAGCATTATATAAATGAACACCAGCTGTGGTGTTTAGTGTTAAATTATCCGCAACAAATTATCTCTTGATATTTTGCATCAACCATCGCTGACCAATGACGTCATGTGACAGCGTCAAGTTGCAGTCAACATATTTGATGTGACTTAACATGGCAGAATGAAACGCCTCCAAGCCGCATGCGTGAAAGAAATACATCTTATATAGGAACGTAACAATTGAAAGAACCGCACATCGCCTGCTCAGGTTTTGTCTGATAAAAGATGGTGGATTCACCTAACCACCATGTAGTCTATCAAATTACAACTGAAGCGAAAATTTTACCCAAGCGCAGTGGAATGTTGGCTCATATACTTATATTTTCACAGGTTTTAAGATTTCCGGCAAAACAAAAATATGTCGTCATAACTCTATGGCGTATCAATGCAATAATATGGAACTTGGTGGTGATCAACCATATTCAAGTAGGGTAAATTTTTGCTTTAAAAATACTTGATTTTTGTTTCTTCCCCAAACATTTCTTGAAAGCGTTCAACAAAATATTTTTGCCGGTTCAAATCGTCTCTGGAATTTCAACGATGACGTACCCATACTTCGTCACAAGCAAACAAGTCAAGCGTCAAGCAGCAGGATAATTTGCACGAAATCGATTCGCAGCAGCCAAGCACTTATCTAAGCATTTGACGCAAAGTTAATTTGTTGGTTGGTAACTCTACGTCATACACCCCTGCTCATTCACATATAACAACATCACTGTAATAACAATAATGTCTATATAGCGACATGTTTAGGCAAAATTGTCGTTTAAAAAGTTAAACATATATGGCACAGAGATAATAGTTTTAAGAGTATATTCTACCGGGCGAAAAATAGAGCAACAAACTTCAATTTTAAAAACAGCCCTATTGCGGTAATAACGACAGATCTTTTTCGAAGATTCAATGCTGAAGAAATTAAATCACTCACCACAACTTGGTCGCAGTTGCAATGAAGTCGAATTTTCCGGAGTCGCCAACAGAAGGAGAATAATAAAGTAGTGACTGGCGTATTCTGCTACATTACTTCTAACATAATTCTAGAAACTAATTCACTGCTAATTTACGTAATGAACTACTCATATACACTTCGTGAGCACGCACAGTGGCTGTTGTTAAAAATTCCTGTCCGCCTAAATACGTTAGAAACCTAAATAGTAGTCAGTGGAATGCGTTTCCACATATTAAACCAATTTCTGGCGAAACCTTTGGTTAAATGCTTGCAAAATAATTGAAGTGAAGAAGGCGCCAACCCAAACGCTTCGCTTGATTTATCACGCCGACATAGATTGTCTGCTGCCAAAGATTGTCTGCTGGCTCAACTCAGGTTATTTTTATTGCGGCGCTTTACGTCATCACGTCGAGCGTGTTGGTTGTCTTTTGGCTGCTGTTGCTGGTGGTCATCCAACTTTGCCGGTTATGCATTGAAAAACGAAAGTTTTACTTAACGCCGAGTGACCGAGCAACCTGACTCAGTGTTAATCTTGATATTGTGGGGACTCGTCCAATTAACTTTGAGTGAGAGCTTTTAAACAAGATGTGATTTGTAATACTTGATCACTTGGCGTCGAGCAAAAACTTTCATTTTAACCGAAAAAACGAAGTTATTACTTAAAGTACAAAGAGAAGTGATTAACGCGATAGTCCGCGTAGATGGAAAAATAGGAGAAGAAGTTCAAGGTGAGAAAGCGACAACGCAACTATATTTGTCACATGGCGACATTTCATTCTACACTTCACTGCATCTGTAGAACGCCAAACTGAAAGAAATTTATGGTGCTGCGCCACCAACCAAAGATGGCATTCATTCTCACAAATGCTTGATGACGTAAACATGAACCGTAATATAATGCCGTATTTTAATGCACTTGCCAACACCGATAGAGATTTGAAAGAAATGTCGATATATGCCAATTGCAATATATCATGTCGATCTTTTATGAGGCCGACGACGGTTGAATCGCACCCCGGCCCCACCTTGCGGTGAAAGTTCATAGGGGTGGGAGTCATTTTAAAGTTTCTCTGCCACGTCACAATGCAAACTTTGTTTTCTCTGAATGCACAGTCGTAGCAAATAGCATTATGGTAAAAAAGTAAGTTGCATGAAGTGCAAAGGATTAAACAATTAATTAGCAATGTTTTAAGTAAACGGCAATAGCTGTTACGTAATGCTCCATGACGTAATTATGACCTTAACAATATGCTCGCGATGTTCCACCTTCGCTTGTGCTCAACTTTAACAAGGGATGGGTAGCTTTGATTTAAAAAGCTATCTTACGTCTACTTGTGGCAAATATCAAATTATCTTGCACTCGCATGATGTCGCTTTCCTATTCACCATCTTTCAATCATTTTGACCGGGTTTTAATCAGCATTTGTGACGAAACAAACGATACATTTTGAAATATTTTGTGAAGCAAAATGGTCAGAACTTTCGTAATATCTCTCTCATCCGCGTAACACCGGTTCCTACATCGCCGCTTTTTCATCTTCCAAGATTATCAAATATTTCATCACAAACTGGTTGTAAGTGGGTACACGGGGAATCCCCCTTACCTTCAGCTCCATAGGGTTGGAAAACCCTCCTTTCGCTCAACACTGACAGGGTTAAGTTCTTTCGAAAGAGAATCTTCTTCAGACCAGACATGCATCACCACGCAAAGAAGAAGGTCGGTTGCAGCTATACACGCATACTGTGCATACATGGAATACTTGTGCGCATGCGCAACATGTTCCAGCTGTTCTCTGGACTTCCGCTTTGCTTTAAAAACTTTCAGGCTGTTTCCGTCTTTCAAAGTCATATTTATCGCCACTGATTCGATGAGTTTGTCACGTGTACGTTACTTTGTCCTATTTCATCGATTTATTCTGGCTAATCTAGGCAAATATTCATGAATCAACACAACTTTTATTACGTAATAATAGGTAATGTTAAAACGTATTGTTATCTAACGATATTACTCTTTGCTTTGTATAGAATAATAATTATTACAAAAACCACAGAAACCAACCATTGTTTTGCTTCGTGTACAAGCGATTACTTAACACCAGCGCAGCAAATAATATAAAATGTTCACATGAAAGCCAGGAAAAATTGTAGCGCACTAGCGCCAACATGCGGTAGAAATAAAGGCGGCCGGATCGGTTGATGTTTCAGAATAAAGCGCAGGGCGGTCAAATGAGGTGATAAAAATTGCGTATTTGTGTGGTTAGACGAGTAGATGTGAGCCGGGACCTTGGGTAGATACAAACTTACCATGAAACATATTTTTACCTTGTGGGCCGTGTATAATCGGTATCTACTGTAACTTACCTGCGTCTGATTTTAAAAATGGATTCTTAGAAAAGATGCTTGCTCGAAACTTTCCTGCGTCGTTCCCCGCATCAGGCTTGTATGTGGAGTAAGGACGAGATTGCGATCTCTCCAATGCTGGGCTGCAAGGTCACTCACAAGTAGTCGAGAAGCTTCAACAACACGCATCAGGTCGCATGGAACTGGATTTTGTGTCTGGCTGGTGTTGGAATAAGTTGTATTTCGCTTTCGGTGAATTATCTTGCAAATTTAAAACTTGTAGAAGCAGTGCTGAGGCTGATGCACGTGACAAGGTTTGAAAGGGCGACAGCCAATAATACGACCAGATGTCATTTGAAACTACACCACGGTTATTTTGCGAGGGACGCAAAAAATATTGTCTACGAGTGCATCAAAATGTGGTTTAAAAACGTAAAGTTGTGAAAAAATTCAGTAACTTTAAAAAATCAAAACAGTTGCTAGAACAAGAGTTTAATAAACGACACTGACAGCGTTAAGTCGTTTCAAAAGAGAATCTTCCTCAAAACCCCGTCTCCGCCAGTGGAGAAGCTGCATAGAGGTTCTTGAGGACGACCGGATATCTGATAGTCGGGGTCGAGTATGGACCACTTAGGTATTTGGAGGTGGATAGGGGCGAGGCAGCCCTGGTTAAGCGGGATGTCGTAGCCCACCATGCACCTGAGGGAGTGGATAATGACAGACTTGCTGATCGCTCTCGGCGCGTTCAACTTGTTTATCACCATAGGGGATGTCCCTTCGAAATCGTATGTCGCGCTTCTCGATATGAGCTCCTGGACCAGGTGGATACCCTAAACAGAAAGCTTCGTTGAAATGTCTGTGATTGATACAGTTGTGACGTCACAAAGACACTTACCTTCTGGTTAGCGGCAACTAGCGCTCTCAAGTCGGCCAGGTTGCCATGGAGATTGTGGGTCCGGCTGCAACTAGTGAATTCTCCTGGGAGCGTGAGAAACGCTGTTACTTCTGTGAGGTAACAAGTAAAAACAAGTTCAATAGGGTTTAAAGCAGTGGTTCCCAACCTGGGGTCCGTGAGTGTCTTGGTTGCATGTAGGCTACTTTATTTCTCTATTGTTTGTGCAACGAAAGAAGAGAATCATAAACATTTTAAGACACTATTTCATTGAAATTTGCAGCAGCTCCCAAATATATCCGATATTACAGTAAATATCCCTCAATAGTAGGTTATGCATTAAATAACAAGACATTTTCTCATTGATTTCTTGGTAAATTTTAGGTACGGGTCCGCAGGATTGAAAATTTATTAAAAGGGGTACGCGACTAAAAAAACATTGGGAACCACTGGTTTAAAGGTAATTCTGACTCATTACAAAACCAGAAACCAATTCGTCATTTCACACAACAACTACCATGAAACTTTTCAGCATCATATGATACGAGAAAGCACGTCATTCACAACATTATCACATAAATCCCAATCACATCCCAGCATAAATCGCAACCTTCTCAAAATGTTTCAGTAGCGGTTAGTTAACACAAACACCGTTGCTATACAACTATGAAATTTTTGAACATCATATGATAAACTTCGTGATCAGATCTATAGCATTTATCACATCACCAAGCAAATCACATGATTATACTCACGAGAGTAAACAGGAAGATGAACTCCTCCAGCATATGGATGATTGGAGAGAATGCAATCTCCTTCATTGATATCTATCGCCCACATCTGGTACTGCACACCATCCTGCATGGCCCCTAGGTGGACTGGGATGTGAGGAGCGTTGGAAACAAGACGACCATCGGGTCCGAAAAGAGCGCATGAGAAGTCAAGTCGTTCCTGTCGATTCATGTAATGTTACACATAAAATAATGAGTGCTTTCATAAAACATAATGATCATAATAGAATTACACCTACTCAGCTATCAAGAACATATTTACACAAGTATGTCTTGCAATATACACAAGACTATACGGGACTTTCAACGACTGAAGCACAGATAAAATGTCAAGGGCTGAGAAATCTTGGTGCAATAAATTCGCAGAAATTAGACCAAACAGATAAAAGCAGTGTTGGACGATTATCTAGACCAGTAATGTATAAATAACAAACATGTTAAAATATGACGAGTTCAAGCCAGACAAATACCTTAATGTTAGTGGATATTGCTGTCCGTTGTAGAATCCTACCCATCTGTTCTGCAATGCTCATGAACCTTTGATGTGAAAGGTCAGAGGTTATAATATATTGATAAGATCAGTGATCCCAGTCTAGCACACACACAATAAAAGTTAATCGGGACTGACAAATAACCTAACCTCACTTGCAACTACCCCCATAATCATTGCATGCATTTGATATTCAATTTCCCAGTTATTGTCATTTGGGTAAATTGTCAGTCATAAAAATCGCTTCGAAAAATTCAGTCCACAAAATAACACCTATACAGTCGACTCCGCTTAATTCGGACACTTTGGTTCCGCTCACTTTTGGCCGAATTAAGCGGAGAAACGGCTTTGTCCGAATTAAGCGGAAAATCAATTGTTCGTTTCATGGTCATGCATAAAGGCAAAAAATGCATTTAAAATACTGTACTGTTGCGTAATAAATGAATTGCTGCTGCGCTATACTGCAGTAACTGGCACTGATCGCATAAAACGTCTTCGTTTACTTTAGTGAGCAATTTCACTTTTTGTGCTAAACTTTTCTGTACAATTTTGTCCTACAAGATGGACGCAATTGTACCGAAGTAAAAGCGACTATGAAGCTGGCACGGCGTTATATTAGTTCATTGTCGATTGTTACTGCATGTATCGTCATTGTTTCACCATAATCACTCATTATGCAATTGCATCTTGTCTTAAAACGAACGAAGTACTGTTTATTGTATCATAACCTAACGATGGAATTGCCAACCCGTGTCCGAATTAAGCGGAGAATCGTCCGAATTAACAGGAGTTTTTTACGTTCAATTTTTACTTTTGTTTCGTTCCCGAGCATTTTGGCCGAATAAAGCGGTTTTCCGAGTTATCCGGTGTCCGAATTAAGCGGATTCGACTGTATATTTAAAATAACGGAGAATGACAAAGAACCTTACAACACCGCACCTTACAACTATTCCAATGGTCATTGCATGCATTTGATATTCAATTTTCCAGTTATTGTCAGTTATAAACTTGCTTCCAAAAACTGTATCTACAAAATAACACTGACCTGTGTGAAAATATAGAGAGTTGGATGGCGTCCAATTCCTTGCCAATATGCTTCGGCTTTCCCTTCCCTATCATGATGGTGATGTCACCTGAATAAGCGAAATTTTAATAAATAAAGATACCATTTGTAGCATGTTATCTTTACAATCACTTTATAAGTAACCTCGGATTGATGAAATTATGCACGGTTTGTGATTTAAGTATTTGTAATAAGACAATAGCACAACATACACATAGGTGCAGCAAATAAAAATTTAGCATTGATATTTAACAACACTTTACATCATCACTAGGGCAACCAAAAGTCAATATGGTCAATTTTTTTTTTCCTGCTCAGAATGCTATGAAACAAGCACAAAACAAATTTCAGCTTTATACGACGTGTGGTATAGAAGTCATTAGGTCAGATAAAGTCAAAATGTTATGTTAGGTCAAAATACGGTCAAATTGTTTCGTTAGGTCTTTTTTTTAGGTCAAAATCTATTAAACTTGTAATTTTGTAACCATTTTGTAATATTATTCTTCCGTTTTTCTCTTTTCTTGTACCGCAAACAATTCCAGTCCCGCAAACAATTCCAGTCCCGCAAATTTTACTTAGAACCAAAGCCACAAAGAGAGAGAAGGCTTTTCAGCGCGTTTGGTGACGTCACGATGTGACGGCATTGCATTTGAAACTGCAAGTTGTCAATCTTAATACGCAGAAACGAAAAAAAGTCAACACTAGAAAAGCATTTTGTCATTTTTAAATGCAGCTTTAGATTAGAAAGTTGCTGTAGACAGTGTAGAGACTATCAGTATAGCGCTTTTCAAAATGAGGTCAAAATTTAAACGTTTTAGGTCAAAATAAGGTCAAACTTTGCAAATTTTTAGGTCAAAAAACTGGTTGCCCTAATCATCACAAATCATATTGTTACCTGTCGTACAACATTTGCTCTGGCAACAACATTTCCAGACACAGATTGGCGTCACAGTTAGGGAATCCCCTTTCTGTAGCATGTGGGGCCTGGGTGGGTGGGCCCCAGCAGATTCAGGGAGGACTCGGGCTGACGACAAACAAACCCAACCGGAAAAATTGCATAGACCAGACCGTGCTGCGACTGTGTCGCTGTCAAGCTGTGATGAAAATGTTCAGCTGTCATACAATTCAAACAAAATAAGACAACATATTCTACTGTCAGTAGAAATAATGCAAAACGAGACAAGAACAAATGAGACAAGTCGTCTTTCTCCAAATTTTGAACGTAAACTTTAATTTGTAAAAGCTAAAAAGGTAAAAAATATCAAAAAGCTTGAAAGAAAACAAGATAGTAAATACAATATATACACAAAAATATAACGAAGCATGTAGAGTCCAAACAACACATATAAGCACATTGAAATAAAAACAAACTTTGTTCTGATGTTGACATTAACAGGAAAATTTGTGCCATTGTTGAAGTTTTGCTTTAATTTAAGATTTGAAAACAAAATACCTGTGGTGCTTGTATGGTGACACCAGCTGTAGTAGACTTGAACACATGCTCATATTCCCAGCCGTATCGACTTAGATCTGTTGATGTTCCTGTGTAAATAGTGTCATAAATTTCATCACAATTTAAGTATTTGCATGTCACAAAATCATTCTTTATTACAGAACAAAGAACATGTCAGGATATTCACAAATTGTATAAACAAGTGTCCGGCCACACGGCCACAACACCAAGCACTGGAATAAATGGTTGGGACACCACGATGACAACACTTACGTAATCTTATTAATATTTATCTAGCTTGTGCATGCAAGCAACGTACATACTCATACTGATACTGGATATATTAGCGGCACCATACCTCTCATGTTGTACCCAAATGCTATGTTGGTCTTCAAATGACGTCATAGCGTACCACATAACGCCACCTGCTGGGCCGGATAATATTGTTCTACTTTCATTGAACCTGAGCATAGAGGAGTGTGAGATGTTATATTTTATATCAGAAGATGTAATCCCAGGATGGGCAACAGTTTTGAACTCATGGGTTGCTTTGGGTGTTGAGTTTGTACAGGCAGGCACAACCATATGCACACATGATGTCATAATTAGTTTGAGTCCTCACTTGTTTCTATTTCTAGCTACAACAGCATCAAACAAATAAACTACTATAATTACATACAGAAGTGAGGCCTACTTGAGCTCTGGTCAGACACTAGCTTAAGCGTATTTACTGTACTAAAACTAACCGAAAACTAGAAAATCAGTAAGGGGAAATTTGAGTTTTTTGGTTGGCTTTAATGGGAAAGCAAATCAAAAAGGTTAAGAACCGCTGCTTTAAATCAAAGTAAAAAGCGGTAATAAACTCATCTCTGATTATGTATTTAAAACCATAGAAACTATAAAATAAGCAAAGACGAAAAATACAAAACCCACGTTTAGCGTCACCAGTGGGTAGTAGCTTAATACAACTGCATTGTCAACTGGAAACATCAGAGTTGATCAGCTTACGAGGTCGAATAATTTCAGTCTGGACTAATTTCCAATGTAAAGTAGATCTCTCCAACCCTTAGTGAGAGCAAGTGCCATTCATTCACCTTTCCTCTCAAGGAGAGCATTTGTGGCGACCGTCGTTCCAATCTGGATGAAATCGATCTTACTTGAGTCGAATGATTCGATCATCATAATTTTAAACTCTTTAAAACAAAATTAAACTATGTATACATAATTAGGCAGTCTATCGAATTAAACAACAATTCTTAGCAGTGGTTTTCGCCAAGTCGACAAATGGTTAAACTTGAGGAAATGAAGGGAAGCTAAGTTTAATTAGAGACAAAATTACGGGCATATTTGTAATTAAACACCAGCCTTGAAATCAAACTATACTTTTCATAATAATCTTTTTAGCCTTGTCAACGAAGCAAATTAGTAAACTTGAAACAACTATGAGACATAAAATCATCAATAAAATTATGATAAACTTTACCATATTGGCTATATGTTTATTTTTGTCACAAACCTCTTCCATAATCCTTCAAATTCCTTCCCCTTGTGTTTACTTTTCTGATTCAAAATTTGTTTCTTCTTAGAACTTACTCAGCATTTATCATGTTAAGTGTTTCCTAAAATCTAAGCATAGTGTCGGAGTGCGTCCATTATTTTCTTTCATGCCATAATAAAAGGCACTTGCAAGGCTGCCTGTAGAGTTAGGCCGATACAAACCCAAACTAGAATAGATTCGCTGAATATCATCTGCATTCAGGTGAACACAAATACTAGGCTAACGATATCGAAACTGACTACAAAATTATTATCTTTCCTATATTTATATTTTCCAGGCTAAACAAACCAGGGTCAACATTTTTCATACAGCCAGTGTATACATGTTCTTATACAGCCTACTGAAGGCCCTTTACTTAAAAATTTTGCTTTTTAAATCACCATTCAAATATTATTCTTTTGAAACCAAACACTTCTTTAGCAACAACACTGGAAAAAAGTGACCGTCATTAGGCCTAGTCCAAAATTTTTATCATTGACTAATAAGACGCCGATTTCGTTCAAAAACATTGGCCATCATGACATATTGTGGTCAAGTACCCATAAATCTGCCTACATACAGTTTGCAACGCCTTTTTATGGCTGACTAGGCTACGTCCCACCGATGCACTGGAAACAATGTTGGTTAACTAAAACCCATTATACGATGTGATTGGCGTTTACTTCGTTATATGTGAAAGACTAGTGGCTTAATCTCATTCGTGTCATGTAATATATGGAACCACTTGACACAGTCAGAGTTACTGACTTAATAGTTGCTGTTATCGCGATAAATATCACATTAATATTGAGATGGTGACATTTCGTCACTGTTTAAAACTTTCTCATTCGTGCAATGCCGTAAGTTTATGAACATTTTCACTAAATGCAAGGTTGAACATGGTCGAAACAACTTAGAAGTACTCCTGTGTAAGTACAGTAGGCGGCCTTTTTTTACAAATTTCATTACCCAAATTTCTTTCCTCGAAATATAAAGAGGTTTCTTTTTAATAATCTGGGAATGCCAACGTGCACAAGTGCTACGATTATTTGATTCACTTTTCAAATACAAATACGACATTTATGCTAACAATCACAACAAATATGTTCAAAATAACCTAAATTTAAGCTATAATATGTGGTTCCTAACTATATATTAACAAATGTTATGTACTTTGTTAGAACAAATTCAAACAGAAATAAAATCAAATAAACCCACTAAAATCAATTATTTGAGGAATTAAAAGTTTAATGTTCAACTTATAACATGAAAAACCTGTGGACTCACAATATGTGAATATTTAATTTCAAACAGTTCATTTTGGCAATTTCGTAGCGTAAGTATTTAAGACCTCGTCCTCTGGAATCACTACATACTTTCTAACAAGAGACACGTACATAGTTTCACACAACATTACCAATTCTAGTCTCCCAAAATCAGGAAGACCATATTGAACATATGTAGCAACAAAACACCGAATGTTATATTTGTGATAAATATATCAATTAATGTAATATAAAATTGTGTACGACCAAAGAGATTTAAACACATCACATTTAAAATATCCAGATTGAGTTTTGTGGAAATAAAATTTGTTGTAAGACAGAAGTTGGTTTTGTGTCAATATTTTTAGCATCACATTTCTGCCCATAACCAAGGAGTAGGATCTATTTTCAAGGTGGGACATGTCTCAACTTTCGAAAAATGGGGTTCCCCAACTCTTAAACAAGAGGGGTTAAAAGCAGGAAAACAAGTAAGATAAATTGACACGGTCGTTGAGTGTAAAAGAATTCTGGTCCTGAGCTGGTTTATAAAGCGGTGACTACTTTTGATGCAAATATCTTTACACGGAACACGGAAAATTTTGTTTCATTTCGTATCAAAACTTTTAACTTTCTACTTTAACTAACTGACTTATCACTTTTTGACATCTTGGCGTTTCTCCCTTAAGCCGTACCGGCAATAACTCATTTACGGGAACTGTGTTCCGGACCGTTCCGCTTTTTTTTTACCACTGTGTATACGTCATGCGTCATCATGCGTCATCATGTGTATACTTCGTGCAAAGCAGTCGCTTTGTTACGATGGACGCTTGACTCCAATAAGCCATTGGCAGATGATGATGTGATGTGATGTTTTAGCGCTGAGGCAAAGTTAAATCGTGGAGCTCCATTGTCACCACGTCATAGTTATTCTGAAACAGCGGCGTAACCTAGGTTTTAGCAACCCTGCGCTAAAGCAAAACATATCGCCCCATTCTAGAAGCCATATTTTGAATTTCGTAGAAAGTCGAAAGTTTTTAAAGGCTGGTTGACCATCCAGGCCAAAACGCGAGGGACGCAAATTTTTTTATTTTTACACCTCACATTAAAGGAAGAAGCTTTGGTCGATACTTCCGCTCCGCAATGGGTGTCTTTGGAGTTCTGATACTGAAAGAGGAAATTTTTGAGGTCTTACAAAAGCAAACGTATCAATTATTATGCATCCAGGGCCCGCCGAGTCTCGCTTTTCACCTTAACCGGCCATCATGAAAAGGTCGGGGTATAACTGCCAGTTTTTCGCTGCGCAAGAGAATCAATTTTCCTGGAGAGTTTTCAATTGCACCTCAATAGGTTTATACCAAGTGTGTGTGCTCGCTAATGTTGCACGAAATTATCAATAATTACGCAACGTACGTAACCACGTAACGGAGCTCCTGTTACAAACGTTTGGTACAAATTACGTTATTTCTATTTTAAATACTGTACTACTTTTTGGTACATTTTATGCACACAAACCATCGATAGCTTTTATCTGTTTGCATTCTCTGCGTAAATGTTATTGAAATGCGACATCTGCACTCGGCTCTTTGCCTTCTTTGCCGTTTTTCAAAGCCGGGCAATAGCAGAAAACGACATTGGTGATGTGACTTAATAACCGTCCTTTAATAACTATTGCTACAACCTAAAACCGAGTATGAAAGTATGGCAGTGACTCTGCTAAGCTGTTAAAGTGATATCAGACTGCACAAAGCGCACGACAAATATCGCTTTCGCGTCTCATGCGAAAGTAGATCACGCACGACATCGACAAACTTACGAGTCTCGACACAATGATGTCAGCTTAAGAACAAAGCGTTTATATCGAGCCTCTAAAACCAGGTTCTGACGTGCTGCTGTGCATTGTGTTGCGTATTAAGTTGTATCTTTTTCACCGTTTTGTTGTTGAATTAGTCTTAAAGGTATAATTTTTAGTCACTACATAAAATGATGTTCTTACAGCAGTCCATAAACCTAACGTTGCTTGTGCAAAAAAAGAGCGAAAAGCGAATAATCTCTAAAAGGGAGCGCGGGCGTGGTTCCGTTCCGACGTTGACAAAAGAGCTTTTGCTAGCTCAAACCAAATAAACAAATAAACTGCTTAACCTCTCGAGATCGTTCCTAAAGAATAGGAGCGATCTCGAAAACTCGTGCCTTAATATGAGAGTAAAAGAGCATACAGTTCATCTCGAGTCGTTAAGCAGTTTATGAAGCATAACAAGGAAAACTTTTTCACTCCCCGCATTTTGATAAGAGCATACAGTGGGCAGACGTTGGTATTTTAAAGCGGGCTTTAAAACAATTTTCCCCGCTCCTCAACGCAATTCAAAATACGTCACTGCTTGCTAACCTGGTTGTCATAAGCACGAAGTGTAAGCAAAGACGCAGTTTCTTTCCGCATCTCAGGAACGCATAACAGCGACTGTTTTCGTAAATTTCCAGCCGAACAACTCGTAGCGAAAGTTGCAGCAGGAAGCTAATCCCCTGATATAACGCCGTGCTGTTATTATTATTACTGTTGTTATTTGTCTGCGTCAAGTTGATATAAAATTTGGTAGCTTATAGTTCTGTTAGTCATAGGTTACAAGGTAGAGGCAGCATTCGAGGCGGATGCTTTAGCCTACAAGCCATAGCACCAGTCTCATTAAATTTGAGCAGACATAAGCAATTTAGAGCTGAACCCTACAAAGCAATTAGCGATGGCAAAAAGCTACTTATAACGCTTGGGCAGAAATGTGATGCTAAAAATAATGACACAAAACCAAATTCTGTCTTACAACAAATTTTATTTGCACAAAACTCACTCTGGATATTTCATTTCACAAAAATCAGCAAATCTAAAATATTACAGCAAATTCACCTTCAACATAATGCAGTGAATATTTATTTGAATAAACATGTCAAACAAATATAATTATGACATCACTATTAGTTTATGTACAAATATAAATCAATATTATCAATTAATTTGTAAATTTGTAGATGACGCATCGGGTTGAGCGATCGCTCGATGTCGCAGAAGTCCCCGGTTCGAATCCCGGCCACGACGCAATTCCTTTTATAAAAGTGAATCGATGTGTGGAAGGAAATTTATCAGAATTTAATTAAAATAGAATTTCTGTTTAAAAATGAAACCTACTTACCATTATTACGTCAGCAGTGATTGCGCGAAGTGAGTTCGTCGCCACCACCAACATAAACATGCAACCGCTATAAATTAAAAATTTTGTTTAAAAGTTAAATTTTTGTGCAAAGTTCAAGTTGACACAAACATGACAAGATATAAAGAATACCGAGCCATGAAGCTGGTCAAGGACGAGTTGAATTTTTTGTCTCTCGCTCGAATTTGCTAAGAATCTTTCATCTTCGAAGCAACCAGAAATGTTCAGATGATCTTCAATTTTAGCGAAAATTTCTGGTCCTGGAATGTCTTTGATTTTGTTGTGACTGATGTACAACAATTTTACCTGCAGATGAAATGTTTGTAAACTACAACCTGGTGTATTGATGAAGCTAATATATTACTACATACAAGTTAATATTACCATTAATTGGTTAATAACTAACCAGCACCACATGGTCAGATTTAGGCCTAGCCTACTGGTTCAACACAAATTCTTGGTTTTTGAATTAAATAGAAATAATTTTGAGCGGCCAATTAAAACATGTATCGAGTAATAGTTGTAGAAACAAATCCTGATAATAAGTTTGCAAAAATATTTTCAGTTTTAAAAAAATTGAAACTTTTTAGTTGACCCTAAAATTAACCGGTACATGTCAGGCTAAAACTGATACAACAAAATTTTGTCATTTTTTCATTAAAAAGAAGGAACTTTAAGCGACCAAGTTTATCGCAGATTCCACATTCCTTGTAGATTCAAGTAATCACTAAACCGTCGCAAAATTGTTCTGCAATTTTATATAAATTAACACAAAATATCCGACCTACACTGCCCAGTAATCTCAACAAACTGCCTTGAAAAATATCTTCGTACTAGCCATTATGACGTCATAAGAACAAATGTAAACAATTCATTATGACGTCATATGCTGTTCTAAGCAAACGATAAAAAGTTGAATAAATCGTCAAACCTTTCCAGGCATCTCAGAGATCGCCGAAATTAATCTTTCCACATCATCAGGGGAGAAGCAGCCGGTCAGATCAAGCTTCTTTAACTCCTTTCGTTGTTTCCTTAAAACGTCACAAAAGATCGCGGCTTCCGATGATGACAACAAGTTCAATAGATTTAGACTCATCTCTGTTGGAAAGCGCTGTGACGCCATATTGAAGAGTTCCATGTCGCTGGATTCGTTTAATTCGCATAAAAGCGAAATATATCTGCGTGGGTCGTCGCCATCTAAACAAACATAATAGTTAATTATTTACCGGTTGTAGTTCGCCGCGTTATAGAAATAAATTTAAGACAGAAATTTTTCATGTTTAAGCTACAAAGTCAAGTTGAAAGCGAAAACTTACTTTTCCTTAAATTACACTGGTCAACAATTTTTCAAAAATTTTTTGCTTCCGTTAAGAAAACAATTGATTCTTATGTATTTTTGGACGCTGAATCCAAAAATGTCGGTTAAAATTGCTGATTAGCTCTAGTTTAAAAGATAAAAAAAATTTTCATTTTTGTATGTTTATCTATATATGGCAAGCCTTGGTGCACTTTATTGAACACAACAGTAACAATCTACAAACAGTGTAATAATTGCATGCGTTTATATTTCAGCATAGCATATGCAACAAATAACTGCCACTTTCCAAATATAAATTTCTAATCTATTTTATCTGTTATATTCCTTTTGTCCTGTAACTCGTATACGGTTAATGGAGCATCCCTACATATCATCCTGCAAAAGTGAGCAAGCATTGATTGATTTTGTTTTCCATGGTACCTCCTTTGCATTGCAGATATGCATTGGTGAAATCGCTCACCATGCTTATCACTGACATCTCCACAGTTTGGTAGAAAAAATCCAGGTGCGAGTCCAAAAAGTGTATCTTCAGTGACATATTGCACTCCATGCATCTGTATGCTTTAATGAGATTTACACCAATTCCGTGTAGTTGTCAGCTCTTTTGTTCCCCAAGAATTTTGTGGCCAGCAACTTAAACGCTTCCCATGCAATTTTCTCTTTGTCAAATAACACTTTATCAAATTTACCGTCTTCGAAGATGATGATTCTGCCAGAAGATTCCATTGCTGTAGTCTAGAGCTGAAGTCTAAATTTCTGATTTAACTTTTGGTAGTTCCAAATCCCGGATAAGATAGTGCAATTTCTTTTGAGTTATAAGGTGTGGTTCTTTGGAAGATAGTGTTTCAACGTAACGTGAATTCTTTAGGTACCTCAGGAACAGCAAGTAATTCTCCATGCGGTACGGGACGAATTGCTGATGGAATATTTGTGTATTGAATACTTTGCTTCTTCTTTCTCGACAAACCTTTACAAACCGTGGGGTGGGGGGTCGTGCAAAAGTAGCAATCGCTAATGTGGTCAGTAGGTTCTCTCAAAACCATTGGAACAGCAAAGGGCATACATTTTCTTTTTCCGTTTAGCCATTGCCAAAGATTTGCACCACAGGAGTTACAGCATATGTTAGGGGCCCAACTCTTGTCCTGATCACCAACTTTATCTCTAAAGCTTGCGCTTTGTGGCCAACAATTTTCAACGAAATATTTTCTCGACCGACGTACCCACTTCGTCACAAGCCAACCAGCCAAGCGTAAAGTATCTGAATATTTTTCACGAAAAAGATTTATTATTGTTAAGCAAACTTTTAAGCATTTCATGTTTCAATTTAAAGTAAAAATTTTTGTCCTACATATACGCCCATTAACATTTTGCTGCATTCACACTGATCATATTATTAGCAGTGTCTTTCGCAGGCATATATGAGTGCGTGGACAGAACTTGCGTATACCTGGTTTGTGCTTCTGCGGTATTTACAAATCTATTATGTGTAAGTGTATTAAGCAAACAAATAATAGATCGTTGCATGGTTAAGATAACAATAGAACTTAGCAATAGCGACAAGTGCCTTACATAATAGAACCTGAATTACAGCTCACCATTTATAACATACTGAAGCAATTCACTGTCCTTAGACAATTATCTTGAAAATGGAATTTGCAGCATGAAACAAAATTTTTTATACGTCATAAAGACGATTACGTGGCAGCAACTTTCAACTCTGGTGGCGGCCATCTTCCACGTCACAGTCACGAGAATTGAACGGAAATAAGTCAGTCGTGCAATATTTAAAACTTTTCACATTCCAGCTAAATTTTTCGACCTTATTTGGAAACGCATCAGTTAATCTCAGTCAGCAAAATAAAGCTTCTAATCCAGCCGGGTTTTTGGGGATTTTTGCTCAGCAAATCTTTTTCGCAACAAATCGTTTCCGACTTTCAGCAAAGTGACGTCACTCAACCCTCTTCCGAGTCAAGCGTAAAACATTTCAACATATTGCACGACTCAGGATCATCTCAGGTCAACAGTCAATTAAACATTGTACAGTTTGGTAGTGATTCTATCGATTCGGCCCCATATCAAGTGCACTGCTGAGTTAATGATGAAAAAATAGTGACGTAATAATCTCAGAAGGTCTATCCGGGCTTGGTATTTTTGCCGATTAAAAAACTTCAAGATACAGAATCAGAGCATTATATAAATGAACACCAGCTGTGGTGTTTAGTGTTAAATTATCCGCAACAAATTATCTCTTGATATTTTGCATCAACCATCGCTGACCAATGACGTCATGTGACAGCGTCAAGTTGCAGTCAACATATTTGATGTGACTTAACATGGCAGAATGAAACGCCTCCAAGCCGCATGCGTGAAAGAAATACATCTTATATAGGAACGTAACAATTGAAAGAACCGCACATCGCCTGCTCAGGTTTTGTCTGATAAAAGATGGTGGATTCACCTAACCACCATGTAGTCTATCAAATTACAACTGAAGCGAAAATTTTACCCAAGCGCAGTGGAATGTTGGCTCATATACTTATATTTTCACAGGTTTTAAGATTTCCGGCAAAACAAAAATATGTCGTCATAACTCTATGGCGTATCAATGCAATAATATGGAACTTGGTGGTGATCAACCATATTCAAGTAGGGTAAATTTTTGCTTTAAAAATACTTGATTTTTGTTTCTTCCCCAAACATTTCTTGAAAGCGTTCAACAAAATATTTTTGCCGGTTCAAATCGTCTCTGGAATTTCAACGATGACGTACCCATACTTCGTCACAAGCAAACAAGTCAAGCGTCAAGCAGCAGGATAATTTGCACGAAATCGATTCGCAGCAGCCAAGCACTTATCTAAGCATTTGACGCAAAGTTAATTTGTTGGTTGGTAACTCTACGTCATACACCCCTGCTCATTCACATATAACAACATCACTGTAATAACAATAATGTCTATATAGCGACATGTTTAGGCAAAATTGTCGTTTAAAAAGTTAAACATATATGGCACAGAGATAATAGTTTTAAGAGTATATTCTACCGGGCGAAAAATAGAGCAACAAACTTCAATTTTAAAAACAGCCCTATTGCGGTAATAACGACAGATCTTTTTCGAAGATTCAATGCTGAAGAAATTAAATCACTCACCACAACTTGGTCGCAGTTGCAATGAAGTCGAACTTTCCGGAGTCGCCAACAGAAGGGGAATATTAAAGTAGTGACTGACGCATTCTGCTACATTACTTCTAACATAATTCTAGAAACTAATTCACTGCTAATTTATGTAATGAACTACGCATATACACTTCGTGAGCACGCACATTGGATGTAGTTAAAAATTCCTGTCCGCCTAAATACGTTAGAAACCTAAATAGTAGTCAGTGGAATGCGTTTCCACATATTAAACAAATTTCTGGCAAAACCTTTGGTTAAATACTTGCAAAATAATTGAAGTGAAGAAGGCGCCAACCCAAACGCTTCGCTTGATTTCTCACGCCGACATAGATTGTCTGTTGCCAAAGATTGTCTGCTGGCTCAACTCAGATTATTATTTTTATTATGGCGCTTTACGTCATCACGTCGAGCGCGTTGGTTGTCTTTTGGCTGCTGTTGCTGGTGGTCATCCAGCTTTGCCGGTTATGCATTGAAAAACGAAGGTTTTGCTTAACGCCAAGTGACCGAGCAACCTGACTCAGTGTTAATCGTGATATTGTGGGGACTCGTCCAATAAACTTCGAGTGAGAGCTTTTAAACAAGATGTGATTTGTAATACTTGATCACTTGGCGTCAGGCAAAAACTTTCATTTTAACCGAAAAAACGAAGTTATTACTTAAAGTACAAAGAGAAGTGATTAACGCGATAGTCCGCGTAGATGGAAAAATAGGAGAAGAAGTTCAAGGTGAGAAAGCGACAACGCAAATATATTTGTCACATGGCGACATTTCATTCTACACTTCACTGCATCTGTAGAACGCCAAACTGAAAGAAATTTGAACTGAAGAAAATCACAAATGCTTGATGACGTAAACATGAACCGTAATATAATGCCGTATTTTAATGCACTTGCCAACACCGATAGAGATTTGAAGGAAATGTCGATATATGCCAATTGCAATATATGATGTCGATTTTTTATGGGGCCGACGTCGGTTGAATCGCACCCCGGCCCCACCTTGCGGTGATAGTTCATAGAGGTGGGAGTCATTTCAAAGTTTCTCTGTCACGTCACAATGCAAATTTTGTTTTCTCTGAATGCACAGTCCCAGCAAATAGCATTATGGTAAAAAAGTAAGTTGCATGAAGTGCAAAGGATTAAACAATTAATTAGCAATGTTTTAAGTAAACGGCAATAGCTGTTACGTAATGCTCGATGACGTAATTATGACCTTAACAATATGCTCGCGGTATTCCACCTTCGCTTGCACTCAACTTTAACAAGGGATGGGCAGCTTTGATTTAAAAAGTTATCTTACGCCTACTTGTGGCAAATATCAAATTATCTTGAACTCGCTTGATGTCGCTTTTCTATTCACCATCCTTCAATCATGTTTGACCGGGTTTTAATCAGCATTTGTGACGAAACAAACGATACATTTTGAAATATTTTGTGAAGCAAAATGGTCAGAACTTTCGTAATATCTTTCTCATCCGCGTAACACCGGTTCCTACATCGCCGCTTTTTCATCTTCCAAGATTATCAAATATTTCATCACCAACTGGTTGCAAGTGGGTACACAGAGAATCCCCCTTACCTTCAGCTCCATAGGGTTGGAAAACCCTCCTTTCGCTCAACACTGACAGGGTTAAGTTTTTTTCGAAAGAGAATCTTCTTCAGACCAGACATGCATCACCACGCAAAGAAGAAGGTCGGTTGCAGCTATACACGCATACATGGAATGCTTGTGCGCATGCGCAACATGTTCCAGCTGTTCTCTGGACTTCCGCTTTGCTTTAAAAACTTTCAGGCTGTTTCCGTCTTTCAAAGTCAGGGTTATCGCCACTGATTCGATGAGTTTTGTCACGTGTACGTTACTTTGTCCTATTTCATCGATTTATTCTGGCTAATCTAGGCAAATATTTATGAATCAACACAACTTTTATTACGTAATAATAGGTAATGTTAAAAAGTATTGTTATCTAACGATATTACTCTTTGCTTTGTATAGAATAATAATTATTACAAAAACCACAGAAACCAACCATTGTTTTGCTTCGTGTACAAGCGATTACTTAACACCAGCGCAGCAAATAATATAAAATGTTCACATGAAAGCCAGGAAAAATTGTAGCGCACTAGCGCCAACATGCGGTAGAAATAAAGGCGGCCGGATCGGTTGATGTTTCAGAATAAAGCGCAGGGCGGTCAAATGAGGTGATAAAAATTGCGTATTTGTGTGGTTAGACGAGTAGATGTGAGCCGGGACCTTGGGTAGATACAAACTTACCATGAAACATATTTTTACCTTGTGGGCCGTGTATAATCGGTATCTACTGTAACTTACCTGCGTCTGATTTTAAAAATGGATTCTTAGAAAAGATGCTTGCTCGAAACTTTCCTGCGTCGTTCCCCGCATCAGGCTTGTATGTGGAGTAAGGACGAGATTGCGATCTCTCCAATGCTGGGCTGCAAGGTCACTCACAAGTAGTCGGGAAGCTTCAACAACACGCATCAGGTCGCACGGAGCTGGATTTTGTGTCTGGCTGGTGTTGGGATAAGCTGCATTTCGCTTTCGGTGAATTATCTCGCAAATTTAAAACTTGTAGAAGCAGTGCTGAGGCTGATGCACGTGACAAGGTTTGAAAGGGCGAAAGCCAATAATACGACCAGATGTCATTTGAAACTACACCGCGGTTATTTTGCGAGTGACGCAAAATATATTGTCTACGAGTGCATCAAAATGTGGCTTAAAAGTTAAAACTATAAAGTTTTGAAAAAATTCAGTAACTTTAAAAAATCAAAACATTTGTTAGAACAAGAGTTTAATAAACGACACTGACAGCGTTAAGTTGTTTCAAAAGAGAATCTTCCTCAAAACCCCGTCTCCGCCAGTGGAGGGGCTGCATGGAGGTTCTTGAGGACGACCGGATATCTGGATATCTGATAGTCGGGGTCGAGTATGGACCACTTGGGTATGTTGACGGGAATAGGGGCGAGGCAGCTCTGGTTAAGCGGGATGTCGTAGCCCACCATGCACCTGAGGGAGTAGATAATGACAGATTTGCTGATCGCTTTTGGCGCGTTCAACTTGTTTATCACCACAGGGGATTTCCCTTCGAAATCGAATGTCGCGCTGCTCGATATGAGCTCCTGGACCAGGTGGATACCCTAAACAGAAAGCTTCGTTGAAATATCTGTGATTGATACAGTTGTGACGTCACAAAGACACTTACCTTCTGGTTAGCGGCAACTAGCGCTCTCAAGTCGGCCAGGTTGCCATGGAGATTGTGGGTCCGGCTGCAACTAGTGAATTCTCCTGGGAGCGTGAGAAACGCTGTTACTTCTGTGAGGTAACAAGTAAAAACAAGTTCAATAGGGTTTAAAGCAGTGGTTCCCAACCTGGAGTTCGCGGACCAATTGGGGGTCCGTGAGTGTCTTGGTTGCATGTAGGC
Source organism: Clavelina lepadiformis (assembly GCF_947623445.1). NCBI lineage: Eukaryota > Metazoa > Chordata > Ascidiacea > Aplousobranchia > Clavelinidae > Clavelina > Clavelina lepadiformis. The sequence goes on from NC_135243.1 coordinate 3,027,665, forward strand.
TACTTTATTTCTCTATTGTTTGTGCAACGAAAGAAGAGAATCATAAACATTTTAAGACACTATTTCATTGAAATTTGCAGCAGCTCCCAAATATATCCGATATTACAGTAAATATCCCTCAATAGTAGGTTATGCATTAAATAACAAGACATTTTCTCATTGAATTCTTGGCAAATTTTAGGTACGGGTCCGCAGGCTTGAGAATTTATTAAAAGGGGTCGGCAACTAAAAAACATTGGGAACCACTGGTTTAAAGGTAATTCTGACTCATTAGAAAACCAGAAACCGATTCGTCATTTCACACAACAACTACCATGAAACTTTTCAGCATCATATGATACGAGAAAGCACATCATTCACAACATTATCACATAAATCCCAATCACATCCCAGCATAAATGGCAACCTTCTCATAGTGCTTCAGTAGCGGTTGGTTAACACAAACACCGTTGCTACACAACTATGAAATTTTTGAACATCATATGATAAACTTCGTGATCAGATCTATAACATTTATCACATCACCAAGCAAATCACATGATCATACTCACGAGATTGATCAGGAAGATGAACTCCTCCAGCACATGGATGATTGGAAACGATGCAATCTCCTTCATTGATCTCTATTGCCCACATCTGGTACTGCACGCCATCCAACATGGCCCCTAGGTGGCCTGGGATGTGAGAAGCGTTGGAAACAAGACCACCATCGGGTCCGAAAAGAGCGCACGGGAAGTCCAGTCGCTCCTGTCGATTCATGTAATGTTCCACAATAAACAATGACACACAATGATCAAAATAGAATTACAACAACTCAGTTATTAAGAACATATTTACACAAGCAAGTCTTGCAATATACACAAGACTATACAGGACTTTCAACGAATGAACCACAGATAAAATGTCAAGGGCTGGGAAATCTTGGTGCAACATATTCGTTAGAAATTACACCAAACAAATAAAAGCAGTGTTGGACGATTATCTAGACCAGTGATGTATAAATAACAAACATGTATAAATACGACAAGTTCAAGCCAGACAAATACCTTAATGTTAGTGGATATTGCTGTCCGTTGTAGAATCCTACCTGTCTGTTCTGCAATGCTCATGAACCTTTGATGTCAAAGGTCAGAGGTTATAATATATTGATAAGATCAGTGATCCCAGTCTAGCACACACACAATAAAAGTTAATCAGGAATGACAAATAACCCAACCCCACTTACAACTACCCCCATAATCATTGTATGCATTTGATATTCAATTTCCCAGTTATTGTCTTTCGGGTAAATTGTCAGTCATAAAAATCGCTTCGAAAAATTCAGTCCACGAAATAACAATTAGCAATTACAAATAACACCTATATATTTAAAATAACGGAGAATGACCCAGAACCAAGCCGCACCTTACAACTACCCCAATGGTCATTGCATGCATTTGATATTCAATTTTCCAGTTATTGTCAGTTATAAACTTGCTTCCAAAATCTGTATCTACGAAATAACACTGACCTGTGTGAAAATATAGAGAGTTGGATGGCGTCCAATTCTTTGCCAATATGCTTCGGCTTTCCCTTCCCTATCATGATGGTGACGTCACCTGAATAAGCGAAATTTTTGCAAAATTGTAATTTCTAATCGCGGCATGCTACAATGATGTTGTCAACCTATCATGTAAGAAAAAGACTACCCTCATCAAACTCTAAGTGATGTCACCATGATGTCATAACGCAATACCTTTCTTGGTCATCTCTGCCTTGCAGTCGGGTTCGACCAAGATTGTGCTATTCTTGTCGATGATGATCGCTGGACCGTGAATCACCTGACAGGTCCTCAATGAAATGGACGTTAATGTCGCTAATGTCGAGATGACCTCCATCGAAATAACTTGACATCACCTGCACAACACATGTTTTATTATGACATCACTTATTGTAATAAACAGTCAATGCATGCAGTTGACAACATACATTTGCTCTTATGTCTGGTAAGATCTTACGCACAGAGATACAGAGCATACTTAGGGTGTGTAAATTTTGCCATTTTAATTAACGTTTAGTGACAGTAGTAGCATGAACTACGACCAAGATACCTTTTGTAGCATGTTATCTTCACAATCACTTTATCAGTTACCTCGGATTGATGAAATTATGCACGGTTTGTGATTTAAGTATTTGTAATAAGACGATAGCACAACATACACATAGGTGCAGCAAATAAAAATTTAGCATTGATATTTAACAACACTTTACATCATCACTAGGGCAACCAAAAGTCAATATGGTCAATTTTTTTACCTGCTCAGAATGCTATGAAACAAGCACAAAACAAATTTCAGCTTTGTACGACGTGTGGTATAGAAGTTATTAGGTCAGATAAAGTCAAAATGTTATGTTAGGTCAAAATACGGTCAAATTGTTTCGTTAGGTCTTTTTTTAGGTCAAAATCTATTAAACTTGTAATTTTGTAACCATTTTGTAATATTATTCTTCCGTTTTTCTCTTTTCTTGTACCGCAAATAATTCCAGTCCCGCAAATTTTACTTAGAACCAAAGCCACAAAGAGAGGGAAGGCTTTTCAGCGCGTTTGGTGACGTCACGATGTGACGGCATTGCATTTGAAACTGCAAGTTGTCAATCTTAATACGCAGAAACGAAAAAAAAGTCAACACTAGAAAAGCATTTGTCATTTTTAAATGCAGCTTTAGATTAGAAAGTTGCTGTAGACAGTGTAGAGACTATCAGTATAGCGTTTTTCAAAATGAGGTCAAAATTTCAACTTTGTAGGTCAAAATAAGGTCAAAATTTGCAAATTTTAAGGTCAAAATTTAAAATTTTTAGGTCAAAAAACTGGTTGCCCTAATCATCACAAACTGTACATCAAACAACATCAAACAACATCAAACAACACTGTACATCGTCACAAACCATATTGTTACCTGTCGTACAACATTTGCTCTGGCAACAACATTTCCAGACACAGATTGGCGTCACAGTTAGGGAATCCCCTTCCTGTAGCATGTGGGGCCTGGGTGGGCCCCAACAGATTCAGGGAGGACTCGGGCTGACGACAAACAAACCCAACCGGAAAAATTGCATAGACCAGACCGTGCTGCGACTGTGTCGCTGTCAAGCTGTGATGAAAATGTTCAGCTGTCATAGAAATCAAACAAAATAAGACAACATATACTATTGTCAGTAAAAATAATGCAAAACGAGACAAGAACAAATGAGACAAGTCGTCTTTCTCCAAATTTTGAACGTAAACTTTAATTTGTAAAAGCTAAAAAGGTAAAAAATATCAAAAACGATCGAAAGAACACAAGATAGTAAATACAACATATACACAAAAATATAGCAAAGCATGTAGAGTCCAAACAACACATACTAGCACATATCGGCACATTGAAATAAAAACAAACTTTGTTCTGTTGTTGACATTAACAGGAAAATTTGTGCCATTGTTGAAGTTTTGCTTTAATTCAAGATTTGCAAACAAAATACCTGTGGTGCTTGTATGGTGACACCAGCTGTAGTAGACTTGAACACATGCTCATATTCCCCGTCGTATCGACTTAGATCTAGGTGGCTTGGGATGTGAGGAGCGTTGGAAACAAGACCACCATCAGGTCCGAAAAGAGCGCACGAGAAGTCAAGTCATTCCTGTCGATTCATGTAATGTTACACAAAGAATATTGAGTGTTTTCACGACACACAATGACAATAATAGAACTAGGCCTACACCTACTCAGTTGTCAAGAACATATTTACATAAGCAAGTCTTGCAATATACACAAGACTATACGGGACTTTCAACGACTGAACCACAAATAAAATGTCAAGGGCCGAGAAATCTTGGTGCAATAAATTCGCAGAAATTAGACCAAACAAGTAAAAGCAGTTTTGGACGATTATCTAGACCAGTGATGCACACAGCAGTCTCCAGCTTAAGTACGCAACTTAAATCTGGTCGGTTTGTGCGTAGTTTGCAATGTTTTTGTTATTTCTTCCCTTGAAGTGTGCACAGTGACAGAACTGCACATCACAATCAACCCTTTTAAGCCGTAACAATTACACAAGTATAATTTCGTCTGCTGGGTTTACAGTTATGACAACAAATGCACAGCTTGGTCCTTGAGATGAACATTTTAATTTAGATTAGTAAAGTAGGCCTAAGTATCAAACTTGTAATCGCGAATAAGTTAGTGTACCAGGTCGTGGATTCAAATCTGCATGCACTTTATACAACGCTTGCATGAGATGGGTGCAGTAGTGAGCTAGCCTGCAGTAAAATTGTACAAGTTTTTGCAGATGAAATTATTGTGTTAGGCGGTGAGTATAATCGCACAGTAGCTTACTCCTAGTAATTCTGTAACTTTTAACTGCGCATGATGACAGGCAAAGGCAAGCATTTAAGTGAATCTCAGAGATTAGAAGTTATCACCGGGTTGAGGGAGCCAGCTCCTCCAAGTAAGTAAAGTTTTGCTCGGAAGGACGAAGTGAGTGAAGACATTATTCCAAAGGTTTAGAAGAATCATCAAGAAGATATTCGAAAATGATCTGCTTTGATGTCTGAAGAGACCAAAACAAAACAATTTCAAGCATCTGTTGGTCAATTTTCTGAACTGGAGGATATGTTGTATGTTTGGATTGATAGCAAGCGTCGCACAAGCCTTCCACTTCCGCCCTCATTGGCCGTTTTTAAAGCAATACAAATCGCTGAACAGCTATTGATATCAGAGGATGGCTTGAAAGCTTCATGGCAGTGGCCGATTCCGATCACGTCGTGGATTGCAGAAAATTCTTCTCCACGATGAGAAGATCCCGAGAATGTTTATAACATGGAGGAAACTGGGTTATTTTTTCAGCTCTTGCTCATGCCATCTGAAGATGTCAGCACTATCCGAGGAAAAAGAAGGAAAAGAAAAGAAAGCTAAAGAACGAGTGTCACTGGTTGTTTGCACAAATGCCACAGGAACGCATAAAGTTCCTTGTACATTGATTGGGAAACCAAAATTTCCGGCTTGTGTCAACAATCGAGAATGGCCTCTAAAGTACTAAGTCAGGGTAAAGCATGGATGGATGTTGACAAGTGTTGGAAATGGTTCAATAAAGTTTTTCATCCTGAAGTGAAGAAAAGAACAGGATGCTGGGTTCTCTTGTTGATGGACACCGCTCCTTGTCATTTTTATGCTTTTGAGAGAAACAACGTCAAGGTGGCATTTTCCCTTCCAACTGCACTAGCTGGAAGCAACCATGCGATATGGGTACAATTGCAGCACTAAAGAAAAGTTGAGATATTTGTATGTTAAAGATGTTCTTAGCCTTTATGAGCTAAAAGAGACTTTGAAGTTACGCAAACAAGAGCAAGCAAAAAGGTTACCCAGAGGGGCAGCGGGTGTTGCCTATGGCAACCATCATCTGCTAGATGCAGCGAATTATGTCAACTATGCATGGGATGCGATATCAGAATCAGCGATAGAAAACGTGTTTAAAAGGGCTGAATTATTTCCATTAGAAGGTGGCATTGTTGATGGATGAAATCTGATATGATCTTATGTCCAGGATACGAGAACTAGATATGAAAAAACTGTTTAATTTTTCGACATGTGGTGGCTTACCACTCGATGTCACTAGAGCATGATCTTCAATCCCAGAAAGTTCGATACCTCCAACTCTGCCACCATCGTTGATGATGTCACGTCCTGGACTGGCAAAACCAAATCCTTTCTTGTATCTGCAGATGCGTGAATGAGTTTGATGTTAGTGAACTAAATAATAATGTTTGAATAATCTAAAAATTTGAATGCTAAGTTTTAATAAAACGACAGCGTAGCTCTTGCATAGTAATTGGTTGTGAACATTCTAAAAATATCATTCGACAACAACTTATACATGGATGAGGTTCTTTGCAACTAAATGTGGAAAATACTTCAACTGCATCAGGGTTGATCTTAGCACCCACCTGGCTTGGAAAGTCGGCAAAAAGTCACCAAACTTTGATGCGACACAATCTAAGTTTTTCACCGTGGAAGGCTGACACACGAGGGCGCAGTCGGTCTGCTCATACCTCGGATTCAAATAAAGATCGGTTTTGATGCTTTCAGGGGAAACCCTGATCTGATAATGCTTGCACACACTCGACTATAAGCTCATCAATAGTGACATCTAGTGCAGATATGGGCTCTGTGATCGAAATGCAACGAAATTGTTTTTAAAAGATTTATACCAAACAAATCAGAAAAGAACAAATTATTAGGTAATTGCAATCATCCAATTTACCAATACGAGATTATCAATTAACATATGTATATTGAGATGTTTATATGACATTTTATTATCCAACCATTACAGCGAGATGATGATTTAAACTGTGATAATACACTGTGATGTAACAAATTGGTAATAATGAAGTAAAATAACTGTCGCAAACTGTTAATTAAAAAAAAGTCACCCAAATAAATTAAATAAGTAAAAACATTCGGAAAAGACGTAACTATTTAATCTTGTTTAAATAAGAGACAGCCTTTGTTGTAGAGAGAAGAGATTGTCAAGTTGCCTGAGCTACCGCAAAACTAGCACTAAATACACATGGACCACGAACGGAATGGCAAATTTTTCGTGGCAATTCGCCGTGAAAAATATCGGCTTCGTGTGCTCAGGGATGAAAACGTGGTGTGTAGTTGGAAATAAAAAAGCAATGTTGCATAATGTTGTGGGAAATATTCAGGAAATTTCATATGATATGATACTAATAAAACAAATTATTATTATGATTCATGAAAATAAAATCATGATGAAAATACCAATTGTCACAAGGGTATATAATGAAGCCATGTTGCATAATGTTGTATGATATAATCAGGCAAGTTCATATGATATGATACCAACATACTCACGGGAGTGGTTACGGTGAGATAGGGAAGATGAACTCCTCTAGCACATGGATGGGAGAGGAGAGGATAAGATCTCCCTCATTGATCTCTATCGCCCTCATCTGGTACTGCACGGCATCCTGCATGGCCACTAGGTGGCCTGGGATGTGAGAAGCGTTGGAAACAAGACCACCATCAGGTCCGAATAGAAGGCACTAGAAATCCAGTCGTTCCTGTCGATTCATGAAACAATACAATAATGAGTGTTCTTACGACACACAATGATCATAATAGAACTACACCTACTCAGTTATCAAGAACATATTTGCACAAGAAAGTCTGGCAATATACACAAGACTATACAGGACTTTTAATGACTGAACCACAGATAAAATGTCAAGGGCTGAGATATCTTGGTGCAATAAATTCGCAGAAATTAGACCGAACCAACCTCATCAAATTCTAATTGGTGTCACCATGACATCATAATGCAACACCCTTTTAATCATTTTTGCCTTGCAATAGAGTTCAACTGAGATTGTGCTGTTCTTGTCGATTATGATCGTTGGACCGTGAATCATGTGACCACATAACAGGTCATCCATGAGATGGGCCCTAGTGCCAAGATGACCGCAAGAGAAACAGAGCATACTTAGTACCTACTACTTAGGTATGTAAATTTTGCCATTTTAAATAATTTTTAGTGCCAGGTGTGCCATAAGCTATAACCAAGATACCATTTGCACCATGTTATCTTCACAATTGCTTTATAAGTTACCTCGGATTGATGTGTAGTGGCATGTGAGCCACTACCAATACCAATATATCATTCGTGGGAAAGTATTCGCCAGTTGTTTATTGAAATGTTGCTTGTTGATGAAACTGCAATTGTCGCTTAATATTTGGAAACTTTCTCTAAATAACTTTATGTGAAAGCGCCGTTTAGTACGTTGCCAGGTGATTTCATAGCATCCGAGTTTTAACTGTAAATAATCCCCATTGCCCAAACGCTTATTTTATCGTTCGCGCATTCTGAAATATTTGTGTATATTGTGTTTCCGTTCACATCGCTTCGCTTTATAAACTCGAGCTGATACGCGAGTAACCGCGCAGACAGAGATATCGAATCGTACGAACGTATTACGTAAGTCGTGTTAAATGTAATCTGTTAGACTTGTGTTAAATGGTTAATGCTAAGTTTGTGATTGTGTAATATTAATCGGAACCTGTACAGTTCCTACAATAAAGGATTGTTTCTGATAAACTGTATCTGTTAATCGTAAGGGCGTTCGGCTAATAACACGTTAGGTTGGAGAATTCTAACCGCACGCAACCACGGAGTCAGATCATTAATTCGGCAGGTAAATTAAGTCCGAATAACTTAAGTTAAAACAAGCAGCAACCTCTGAAGATGCAATTATGCACAGTTTGTGATGTAATCACTTGTAATAAGACAAAAGCACAGCATGCACATAGGTGCAGCAAAAAAAAACTAAACATTGTTATTTAACAACACTTTACTTCGTCACAAACCATATTGTTACACAACATAGAACTTACTCTGGCAACAACCTCCCCAGACACAGATTGGCATCACAGTTAGGGGAATCCCCTTTCAGTAGCATGTGGGGCCTGGGTGGGCTTCAGCAGATTCAGGGAGGACTCGGGCTGACAACAAACAATCCCAACCTGAAAAATTGTATAGACCAGACCGTGCTGCGACTGTGTCGATGTCAAGCTGTGATGAAAATGTTCAACTGTCATAGAAATCAAACAAAATAAGACAACATATTCTACTGTCAGTAGAAATAATGCAAAACGAGACAAGTCGTCTTTCTCCAAATTTTGAACTTCCACATTATAGTCAAGTGGGGCAAAAAAATGCAAAATTGACAAACTTTTGATTTTCTCGCTAAAAAATGGGCCAAAAAGTCAAGTTTTACCCTCTATTGATCAATATTAATATTCCATTGATGTATCCAAAAAATTGGAGCATTATGTTTATTCTTTTTATTTTTATCGAATATTTTGTGTTGCTTTTTTTTCCCCAGTGTTTGGGGCAATAAAAACCATGCTCGGGGTAAAAAAAAACAATCAATTTCAACAGCAAATTTTGTTTATTAAAAGCAACACAAAGCAGAAGAAATAGCAATATATACAGATGAGGATGAAACTGTAACATCTTGTTCAAACAAACAAAAAAGTTTATGCATTATGAAGTCCATATTTGCTTAGGAACACAAATTTTTCTTTCACTTCCTCTTCTTCGGCAAAACCAAAATATGATTTTGCACGTCCGACAGAAGTTAACACTGCGGTTGAAGGACCCCAAAAACAATTTTCAACGGTGACTATATCTATGTCTTCCTTTGTTTGCCAGTCCCAATACACTGCATCTTCTGAAGTTGATTTCTTGTCCCAAAACTTAAATTCAGCTTGCTCAATCTTTCCATCAACCTCGTCTCTGAAGACCTTCAGAAGTTTTCCCCAATAATATGTTTTTGGCTTCTCCCAAAACACTGCAAAGTACTTTCCAACTTCCTTTTTGTTTATTTCCAATTTAAATGTTCTCTTTTCTTTCTTCTGTTCGTTTACACTTTCTTCAGTTACATCTCTTCTCTCTTCCTCTACATCTTCCATTCTAACAACTGTGTCTTCTCTTGTTTTGTCATTCATTTCTTCAGATTCATCGTCAGACTCTTCTACCATCTCATCCTCTGTATCTACTCTCCTCATATCTTCATCCATTTGTCTTTGAATTTCCCGCTCCATCCTTCTTTCTATTTCTTCCTTCTCCTCCAAGTCCAGTGAATTTATTTCTTCATCTTCGTCTGCGTTCCTTTTCCTTCTCCCAGCTTTTCTCTTTTTTGCAATTGTTCCATTTGCTTCAAAGTTTTCAACTTGCTCGTTAAATTCTTCATTTGTTAAAATGCTTCCATTCATCTTCACTCTTTTTTCTTTTTTTCTTCTTGTCATTTGTTTGTCGTCCCCTTGATTTTAACACACTTTCTATCGAAACCGATTCATCTTTTGACACAAGCCGTATTTCATACTTCATCCCTTCGGGAGCGTGAAGTTGCAACTCATTGATGATGTCCTTTGTTGTTCTGATCCGTGATTGTACTGTGGTGCTCGTCGACGGTGTGGAAACAGCTTAAATGTTGCGGATTGATGAGGTGGATGGCATTTCTTCCACATTACTTGACCATTCAGTTTCCTGTGGACTGGTCTTTTCCAAAATTGGATTGCCTTCTTCATCTTTTGGAGAAACACAATGCTACCAGGACTGGTTAAACTACTACTGAACAGAGACTTCTGAAACTGGTAAATGCTTACAAGAAGGTTAAGCTTTTGAATAGCTATTTGGCAGGAGTTCAACAAAGTGGAATGGTACATAAATCAATTAACTACAAAGAACAACACAAAATGATTGGAGAGTAAAACTTAACGCTTAACTTCACTCGCTTAACTTAATTTCAAATGAATCATCAGTACATTAGGATTAATGTATTTACTAGAGATCAGGAAACTGAGACAATGCAAGTAAAGCATTAAAGTGCTAGTTTAATTCCTTATAGCAACCAAAATCGTTCTAAAATGAAACTTATTAAAGATGGGGTAAAAAAAAACAAGCACTGGGAAAATAAAAACAACTGTCTTTTTTTGCCCCAACACATTGTGTAGTTTTGGGGTAAAAAAAGACAACATAGAATAGAATGAAAGGTTAACAGCAATCAAAATTGAAGTACTGGAGTACAATCATACTAAAATATCATGTAGATACACATAAAAAGATTGTGATTTTTAACCATCGTTTTCGATCCACAAAAAGTTTAGTAAAGAGCAAAAAAAGTTTTTTTGGACCGTTTTTGGGTCAATTTAGTGATTTGCATAGTTCCTGAAGAGTACTTACCTCTAGACCTGTATTGTATGTTAAAAAACTATGCAAATAAATGATGTTTCTAACCATGCAAAGCTTTTTCAAAAAAATAATTCTTAGGGGGAGTTGGGGGGGCTGTTCTTTTTTACCCCAAGTACCCCTATGTTTTTTTTTGCCCCAACTGACTATAATTTGTAAAAGTTAAAAAGGTAAAAAATCTCAAAAACGATCGAAAGAACACAAGATAGTAAAAACAACATATACACAAAAATAAAACGAAGCATTTAGAGTCCAAACAACACATACTAGCACATATCGGCACATTGAAATAAAAACAAACTTTGTCTTGATGTTGATATTAACAGGAAAATTTGTGCCATTGTTGAAGTTTTGCTTTAATTTAAGATTTGAAAATAAAATACCTGCGGTGCTTGTATGGTGACACCAGCTGTAGTAGACTTGAACACATGCTCATATTCCCCGTCGTATCGACTTACATCTGTTGATGTTCCTGTGTAAATAGTGTCATAAATTTCATCACAATTTAAGTATTTGCATGTCACAAAATCATTCTTTATAACGGAACAAAGAACTGGTCAGGATATTCACAAATTCTATAAACAAGTGTCCGGCCACGCGGCCACAACACCAAGCACTGGAATAAATGGTTGGGATACCACGATGACAACACAAGGACATAACTTACGTAATCTTATTAATATTTATTTAGCCTGTGCATGCATGCAACGTACATGCTCATACTGATACTGGATATATTAGCGGCACCATACCTCTCATGTTGTACCCAAATGCTATGTTGGTCTTCAAATGACGTCATAGCGTACCAAATAACGCCACCTGCTGGGCCGGATAATATTGCTCTATTTCCATCGAACCTGAGCATTGAGGAGTGTGAGATGTTGTATTTTATATCAGAAGACGTAAACATTTGATGAATCTTTTCCAACTCAAGGGCTGTTTGAGTGTTGAGTTTTTACAGGCGGGCCAGATCATAGGCACAAACGATGTCATAATTAGTTGGAGCTGTTACTTGCTCCTATATCTACGTTCCTCAATCTACAACACAGTTTGCAATGATAGGTGTCAATTTGTTGGTAGCTTGCTTATCGCTGATTTAAATGAATATGACGATCTGTTGTTATACTTCATGTTAATATAATAATATAATCACAGCCTTACGAACAAACTTACTTATCAATAGGAGTGAGGCCACCATCAGACTGCATAAAGAGCGAGTTGATGTCTATGTTGCTGACGTCAGACTGAAAGCTTCTATATATGCTTTAACTCACAGTGTGAGGTAGGCATCTACGCATGCAGCGAAGTCGTGCGAGACAATCTTGACCATGGACTTGAGATGATAGTTAAGACTTGTTTAAATCTCATCTCCATGGCAATCTTTTTAACTGCTACTTCATACTCGGAAAAGCTGCATACATAGACATCTGATGTCACAGTTGAACGTTAAAAATATTAAATTAAACTTGATTATGCAATAGCATAATTACTAATCAATGTATAAAGACAATAGACCAGCATCACAAAGTGAACAATAACCATTAACCAAACAATCGATGATGCAAAGTTTTGCGACGACAACTTAAAGCAATCGAGCTTAAACAAGACTCAAACTCAGCATTCTTTTACTTTTGCTGCCAAACAAAGCAAAACAGTTGTAAGCACCAAAACATATGCATTGCCAAGCTGTATGTAATTTCAATCTAACAACAGCATAGACTCACATGTATGAATGCATGACAGCATCAAACAAATAAACTACTATAATTACGCACAGAAGTGAGGCTTACTTTAGCTCTTGCCTGACACTAACATAAGCGTAGGTGCAGTTCTACAACCAACAGAAAACTAGGATATAATTAGGAATAGGAAAGCAGATCAAAAAGGTTAAGAACCGCTGCTTTAAATCAAAGTGAAAAGTGATAATAAACTCAACTCTGACGAAATATTAAACACCATGAAAACTATAAAATAAGCAAAGACGAAAAATACAAAACCCACATTTAAAGTCACCAGTAGGTAGTAGCTTAATACAACTGCATTGTCAACTGGAAATATCAGAGTTAATAAACTTACGAGGTCCAACATTTTTGGTCTTGATTGGTTTCCAAGAGGATCTCTCCAGCCCTCAGTGAGAGCAAGTGCCATTCTCTCATCTTTCCTCTCGAGGAGAAAATTTGTGGCAACGGTCGTTCCCATCCGGATGAAATCGATCTTAATCAAGTGGAGTGATTAACGCATTATAATTTTCAACTCTTCAAAACAAAAATAAACTATGTACACATAATTAGGTGGTCTATAGATTTAAACAGCATTTCATAGCAGTGGTTTTAGCCAAGTTGACAAATGGTTAAACTTGTGGAGATGATGAGAAACTAACATTAATTAGAGACAAACTTACAGGCATATTTGTAATTAAGCACCAACAATAAAATCAAACTACATTTGATAATAATATTTTTAGCCTCGTCAACAAAGCAACAAATTAAACTTGAAGCAACAATGAGAAATAAAATTATTCACAAAATTATGATAATATTTATGTTTATTTTTGTAACATACCTTTTCCATAATGCTTCGAATTCCTTCCCTGGGAGCATGACAGTAATTTTGTGGATCGACAGACAACAGCTTCATCACTTCGACGCATAGGTCAGTCAATTGGCAGATCTGTGAACTACTTCTGCTGCAATTGCAATGAATGCTTTCAATATCGATAATGAAGTTAGGACTAGCATTTTTCATGTCTAGGCTATGTAGCATAGGCCTAGGCCTACTACACTGGAAAAAAAGTGACCGTCATCAGTCCAAAATTTTTATCATTGACTATTAAGACGTTGATTTCGTTGAAAAAACATTGCCCATACCTTATTGTGATCCAAGTAATACCCATAAATCTGCCTACATACAGTTTGCAACTCCTTTTTATGGCTGACTAGGCCTACGCACCACCGATGCACTGGAAACAATGATGGCTACAACTAAAACCCATTATACGATGTGATTGGCATTTACTTCGTTATATGCGAAAGACTAGTGGCTTAATCTCATTCGTGCCATGTAATATACGAAGCCACTTGACACAGTCAGAGTTTCTTACCTAACTGTTACCTTGCTTGCTGTTCTTGCTGTTACCTCGATAAATATCACATTAATATTGAGATGGTGACATTTCGTCACTGTTTAATTCAAAACCTTCCTTAGAATCCTTATCCATGCAATGCCGTAATTTTATGAACTTTGTTACTAGATGCAAGGTTAAACAAGGTCGAAACAACTTAAAAGTAATCCTGTGTAAGTACAATAGGCAGACATTTAATACAAATTTCATTACGGTAATTACTTTCCTCGAAATATAAAGACCTTTTTTTAACAATCAGGGAATGCTAACGTGCACAAGTGCTACGATTCTTTGATTTATTTTTTACATAAAAACACGGCATTTATGCTAACAATCACAACGAATACGTTCAAGATAACCTTAATTTAAGCTAAAATATGTGGTTCCTAACTATATAATAACAAATGTTATGCACATTGTTAGAACAAATTCAAACAGAATTACAATAAAACAATCCCACTAATATCGATTATTTGAGGACTTAAAATTTTACTGTTCAACTTGTAAAATGGAAAATCCTGTATACTTATAACATGTAAATATTTAATTTCAAACAGTTAACTTTTTGCAATGCTGTAAGCATTTAGGGCCTCGTCCTCTGGAATCACTACATACTTTCTAACAAGAGAAACGTACATAGTTTCACACAACATTACCAATTCTAGTCTCCCAAAATCAGGAAGACCATCTTGAACATATGTAGCAACAAAACACCGAATGTTACATTATGTACCGTAAATTTCTATCCATCGAAAGTACGAACGATTGTGTGGCATGACGCTGAGAAAAGTCAGCACATCGGCAGAAAAATTGTTAAACAGAAGAACTTTTGGTCCCAGAGTATACTTGGATGCAAATAAATTTTCGTCCTGCAACAGCATACAGAGGTGACGTTGGTGCTTTTCCGCCAAAAACTTTTGGGTGTTTTTAAAAGAAGCTCTGCTAGTTAAAGACTTGAATAAAGACTGCTTCGCCTCAAACCGCATGTACCATGTTCTTGCAGATGAACCAAGGTTTTCTATATCCGTTTGCACATGAGTCAGATAATGTTGTTTTGGGATGATATTAACACTTGGAAACGCTAATTTAAAGAGCTGGAGATAAGAAGAAATCAAAAAACGCAAATAAGGTCAAGGTGTGATGGGCAATGTTCGGAGACAAAGGAATATTGATAAATTTCAGCAAAGCTAAAAAGCACTGGTAAGTGTCACAAAGAAAATCAATGAACTTACTAAGTACAAAGGGCAGCATTCTTGCCAGTAGTAGCATTTGTGATGTGGGCTGACGCAATTTCTTCTCTTTTTTGATATGGTGAGACATTATCTGAGAAGGTTTTTTTGCTGTCTCGAAATAGCAGCACGGAAAATTTGAAACCTTTTAATTTAGCGTTGAAAGCGTTAACTTATTTTTTTTCGTAGATATGGTAGTTAAGCATAGGAATAATGGCATGCAGCAAACATCCTTCTAGGACAATGTGCATTACATGTTGAGGAGAACAGTTAAATGGGTTAAAATACGGTACATCGAATAAGGCTGTCCGTCTATTTAGCCCACACTGCCTTGACTTTTCCTTGCAGTACTCTTCGTGCGTTGCGGTATCTCTTAACGTAAAGTCTTCTTCCCATGTTTTTGTCTTTATTTCCTCCACTGTTGCTAAGCAATGGCGACACATCTTGAATGCGAAACGCCATACTTGTTAATATCTGAAGTTATTGCAGTAGCTGGAAGACAAATCCTGAAATACTTTGACCGACGGCTTGGTGGTAAATTATAAAAAGATATATAGAAACGTTCAAGGTTGTGATCAATAGTTTTGCTTCTGCAACTAATTTCGCCATGGTGGTGAGCTATACGCGCTATACCTGGGAAAAAGTTGTGTAATCTGATAATATTTTTCTTGCGAATATTGGCCCAATGTTTCGCTCAGATTTATATGATCTGATATGGGCTATCCCCCCAGTGGTGATGTGTTGCGCATTCTATAAGTTATGACCAGCCCTTAGATTATGTTATTATGTTATATTATAGTATAAATGTTTGAAAAATTAAACACCCGGTCTCTTACTGGTTGTGTTATGTCGTAATTTATGACGTCATTCCAAGAAGACCGTAGAATACGGCAGGTAACCTTTGATCAAATCTTTGTAGATGATACGAACAATTTACTAACTTTCCATGATTATCACGTTTTTACTTCGCACTTGATCCCAGAGTGATTCCAACCGTAATCAATGAAGCGTAGAAAAAGAGAAAACAGAGAAGAACGACGACGAAATTACACATTCCACAGTAATGCTTGAATTGCTTGCGATTGCTTATGGAAAAAAATGTTTGTAATGTAGCCATGGCTGTTTTATTTTGCAACCATGAGATTTGTTACGAGCAATTTTCAGGCTTTGTGACGTTGTTATGAAGGGAAGCGGAGGGGCATATGTTTACGTAAAAAATTGAACAATATTGTCACCGAAGGAAGTTCAAAGCGTTAATTAGACTTTATTTGTCTGTCGTCTGACCAAAAATAAATCGACACGCATTCTTTTATATCAACACGATGAACGAGCTTTTCAGTGATTTTAAATGGTTAAACTTTGGACTATTAATTGTTTATTGCATTGGTGATTGATTACTTCATTAAGTAAAAATCGGTTTACGCAGCGTCGGTGTACACACTGAATTTTATTACAGTAAATGTTTGAATGTAATAATTCGCATTGTATTTATTTCTAGTGGATTCTTTTAAACTTTGCTTGACATGAATTAGCTTGTGTAACGCGTCGCATATTACACGCAAGTTCTTACGCATTTTACGTCATATTCTTCGCTGTCAACGTATCTAGATGTCATATTGGACAAGGAAAGGGAGAAGGATTCAAACCGCTGTAAAATAAGGACTAGGCAAAATATTTTCAAATTTTTTTATCTCGTAAAAGAATTCATGTGCAACTTCCCTGAGCAAAATCATCACAATCCAACCCTCAGTACGTTTGTAATTTAAAAAAGAATCAAAGCGTGTCGACAATTTCCATTGTAAAGTAGGCCTATAGGCAGGGTTGCCATACCGTCCTTATTTCTAAGATTTGTCTTTATTTTTAAAGGTCCGTGTCTTAGAAAATATGTTTGTCCTATTTTCTAAGAAATGTCCTTATTTTCACTTTCGTCCTTATTTTTAGGGCGGAGGTGGGCACTTTTGTCCTTATTTTGGGCATTTTGTCACCTTTACGATACCATTTTGTACCAAAGAGATACCAAAATTATGAACATGCAGATAGTGCCTTGCTTTTTTTTTAGAAACATTGGTTGCTTTCTCTTGTTGTACACTGTTTAAGGTGGTATTTCTTGTTCATTTTCTAGTCGTCCTTATTTTTGAGTTGAGACTGATGGCAACCCTGCCTATAGGCGATCGAAAAGATCTTGCCACCCAAAAAGACTGGCACCGGTAACTCAGAAAGGATCTACATGGAATATAAGTCTAAACGGCAAACAAAGTCTTCGGGTTCTCTCGGGACCGAAATGTTTTTCGTGGTGTCGTCGTAATTTTTATCGGTTCTGATAAATGTCAAAACCGTTGCCGACACAAAGAAAAGTTACTTCAGTACCAGGCAAAACTAAGTCAAAGTACCACGTTAGCACACGATTAACCCCGCGGCCCGACGAGTCAATTCAGGATACGACCATGTCGAGCGGAAACGGAGAACAATCGTCAGATCCCTCCAGCATTGAGGCGGCTGGAACCTCTGGTTTGGGTGCTGACAATAAATTACTGACAAGTGTGCGGACACAGGACAATACCTCGCGAAACGATTTGTTTTCACACGTCAAGCTTTCTACCTTTTGGAAATACAATCCCGAAGCATGGATCTCCCACCTGGAACACAAATTTTCTCTGTATCGCATCTCTTCGCAAACAAACCGTTACTTGTCAAACCTAAAGAAAATGCCACGAAAAAAATGTTTTTATATTTATTTTTTCTATTTAATTGCTAATATTTTTTTGTCACTTTATTTAAGCGTCTTTTTGCACGTTACATAACAATTCAGTTTCTATACGGTCTCGTTTAAAACACTGAAAATTAGTTACAGTGATCGATTCAAAGGCTGTGGCACCTGGATAGTGGATAATGCATTGATAATTGTCAAACTAGCTTAATGATATATCAGTATCGCAGTGTTGGTCATTGTTGGATATCTGTGCGATTCATAAATATTTACCGACGTGCATAGGTCAAAGTTGGACCAGCTCTAAAGGCTTGGTACAAGACAAGATTTGCGCAATCTTCCGGCTCCTACTCTGCGGAGGGCTCCAATTTTTGCATCACAAACTTTCGCCAACGCTTCAATGAGTGTTACAACCCCCTCGTGTGGATAGGATGCTTTCCGTGTATGCTGCTGTGCGGACCGCCTTACTGTGTAAGTCTGATATTTCTTCCAACATTAGATTTTAATAGAGTTATGGAAATCAAAATTCGTTCAAACGTAACTAAGCACTCTGTATTTTGATCTTCACAATGTGGTTTGAAATAATTAAGATCATTTTGGTGTTTGTCCTTTATTAAAACCACAGTTCCTCGGACAAAATTCACTTGTAAAAATGATGCTGGTTTTGGAAATATTTCTTTTACTTTTCAAAGTTACTGGTAAGTTTGCTTTGTGTGGCCGCCACATGTCGGATGTTTAATGTAGGAAGCAACCAACCATATATTTCTGCTAAAGCAGGGTTTGAAATTGAAATATGCGGACAACAAACTAAAGCAAGATTTCTTTGTTATTTGATATTTCTGCTTTTTATTTTGCTTTTGACTTCTTGACTCTTGTCTTTATTGAGACATAATTGAAAGCGGAAGTGATAATGTGTGAGATACAGTTATGATTATATTTGGTGCGTGTCAAGGCAACTCTGAGCATTTGTTTCAACTTCTCAGTTTCGACGACTGGAGTTCACTATTTTCCATGGAATTCTGCTTCGCTTTAACTTGCACATTTATTCCATCACAGATTTATAGAGCGATGAACTCAAATGACTTTGACTGCCCAATTCGAGCGATGGTCACTTATATTGAAGGTGTCAATCAAGCGGAACGACAACAATTGGCGCAGATGCTGGTACGAGCATACGTGGACGGCATGAATGCAGTCTCCAACGTCCAACCACCAGGTAATATTTTGGGTTCAATCCCATGAAAAGGAATTCTGGATTGTGATATTCCTTCTGTCAAAAGTCAAAGCTTAACATGTTACTTTAAGTTGAATTTACAGGTTTTCACTGGAGTTCTAAAGTTTATGATTCTTATTTATTTGTGTGACAAATATGGTACATTTTGAGTATGATTTACTTTCCAATTGTCTTAAGCTGTTCTCTGCGGTTGGGCAAGAGAGTTAGCACAGTGTTTCTGTGATTCAATTTGATTTGTATATTTCAGTCCCACCGCCGTACACAGAACAGCCTGCCCCTCCACCATATTCTCCCAGCGTTTGATTTCTATGGAAGGATCATGGCATCAACGCAATATGATTCTTAGATTTTTAACTTTTTACTCTGAATGTTGAAATCAAATTGTCACAACTTGTCCAACTAAGATCAGGTCAAACGTGACAATACTTTATGTGTTTTGCTCATTTGGTGGCGCAACAAAGTCAAAGATTGCATCATTTTTGAGGCAATGAATCTTGTTTTTCAGATTTTGGGAGTCGAGTTGATTTCTTTTGTTTATAGATTGTGATTTGTATTTATTTCTAGATTTTGTCTTTCCTCATTCTCTTCCTGGCATTGCCTTCTTACCTTGTATATTTGCATATTTTTTATTGGATTTTCCAAGTAAAATTTTTTTTCCTTTGTGATTGCCAATTTGATAATCACCAACCAACCAACAGCTAAATTCTTAACCAAATCATTGGCTCTGTCGGTTATGTTCAAACTATTGATGATTGGTAACATGATGTTATTGTTGTTAATAATGTTTCTATGTGTATATGACCGCTAATATAGTATCATTGAATCTAATGCAATACCACACTGCATTGTTATTTTAGCATTTTCTACTTTGCTTTCTCGCCTTGTAATTACTTGCCTGTGACGTGTAACAGCGTTTGCTATGTTGGCAAGGTGTGACGTCATCGAAGCTTTTCATTGGTGGTTTTGTAATACAGTGACGTAACAACTTACATGAAAGGCATTTAGTGAGTACATGGTATTAAACAGGGATGATGCCACAAAGTAATACACTGTGCTCCTACCAATCGTTTTCCGCTGGATGGAGCGTCGGAGCACTCTTTTCATGCAAAATGACCGAGCGCAATTGGTGGGAAGGAAATTGTTCTGGTCTTTCAGTTCCGGATTCGTCGCAATGTCTGTCTAGCTTGACGGTTACGTGGAAATGAGTGGTCGGTGATGTGGACTGAGTCGAGTGACGTCTCACTAAATTTAGTCATAATCATGCTTTAATACGTGACTGTTACGTCATAAACCAAGCAGGTCATTCAAATCGAGTAATGACATGACATCTTTGATTTGTGGCTGGATGGGGGGAACCTTCATTTGTTAAAAAATATTTAATAAATTGCAGATTAAACATCAGCCAATACCACGGAGGTCTTTCTCGAAGCAGGGCACTCTTGTATTGTGACGCCATTGTCGCCAATTCCTTCCAACCGCGTTCAGAATTTCTGAGTTGCTCAAGCAATAAATCAAACAGACCAAGAAACCCTGCCGTGTCATAGAAAACAATAAGTTCTTTGAAATTCGTCAGAAATGTATTAATCAAAATATTTATGGCTCCGTCAGTGAAACGCCAGAGTGCTATGACGTCAATACACAAATGGTAGAGAAGCGCAATTATGAGCAGATCGCGATTGTAAAACATGTAGTTAAAGCTGCCAGGTGGAAATTGGACATGAAAGACAATTCTGACCGCACAATCGAAGAAATCAACAAATTCACCTGAAATGACTGAAAGATGGCGTTGACGTAGAAGAAAGCGATTTCACCAGCGCCATCTCCCGGACTGAGAAAAAACAAGATGTAAGTAATTCCAAGAAGGTTGAAGAGAAAGAAAGCCGCCTTCACTGCTTTTGAATAGGTCACTGCACTTTCCAGCGAGTTCTGCTTTATGAGTTTAGTGACTAAAATTCGGACGACATTCACCATTATCAACGCGTTGATCTGTTTAGAAGGAAATAAATGTTTTAATTCCAAAGCGTCATAAATTACTTGGTTGATGGTGGATGAACCGTGTTGACCCAGTAGATAGTAAAATAAAAACAAGATATAAGGTGGTCGCACTCTGAAAGTTAACTTTATTTTTGATTCTTCTACACGAGCTTTCGCAAGCATAAGTTTCTTCTTCAGGTGTATTAAGAGATGGCAAAAATTATTTCAAATACAGTCGAATCCGCTTAATTCGGACACCGGATAACCCGGACAACCGCTTTATTCGGCCAAAATGCTCGGTAACGGAACAAAATTAAAAATTGAACGTAAAAAACTCCCGTTAATTCGGACAATTCTCCGCTTAATTCGGACACAGGTTCGCAATTCCTATCGTTACATCGTTAGGTTATGAAACAATAAACAGTACTTGGTTGGTTTTAACACAAGATGCAGTTGCATTATGAGTGATTATGGTGAAACAATGACGATTAATGCGGTAACAATCGACAATGAATTCATATAACGCCGTGCCAGCTTCATAGTCGCTTTTACTTCGGTACTATTGCGACCATCTTGTAGAACAGAATGGTACAGAAAAGTTTAGAAGAAAAAGTGAAATTGCTCACTAAAGTAAACGAAGAAAAAAATGACGACGCTTCCTTGACAGTTCGGCAGTTAGCTGCGTTGGTGGGGATGTCAAAACGTACTTTGCAAGATTGGCAAAAAATGATGCAAATCTGCGTGAACAACGTGAAGAGACTATGCTTCGTGGACGAGGTTTAAAGACAGAGAGGAAGCGGCTCAGAATGTGCGTTTTATGCGTACTCATTTACTCGTACTCTTGTGCGTTTTATGCGATCAGCAGTGCCAATTACTGCAGTATAGCGCAGGTGCAATTCATTTATTACGCAACACTACAGTATTTTAAATGCGTTGTTTGCCTTTACGCATGACCATGAAATGAACAATCGATTTTCCGCTTAATTCGGACAAAGCCGTTTCTCCGCTTAATTCGGCCAAAAGTGAGCGGAACCAAGGAGTCCGAATTAAGCGGAGTCGACTGTAAGTTACTCCGAGTGACTGGTAGTTTTGATCCTGACTGCTATTGCCAATACCTTATTCTGATCATTGTTATAATGTGACGTCATAAAAAACTTACCGCGAACAAGACAAAGATGGGAATCTGGTAGAAATATTCGACCCAGGTGTCTGTCGGGTTCTGCATCCAGCATTCTTTGTCCTCATAAACCGCTTTGAGCACTGCCCATATAACTGTGATTGGGATCGGTGTGCCTGCGTCATAGACATCTTGTGTTATTAGTAATTAATTAACATGTTTTCGGTGAAAATTTGTGCTGAACATATCTGATACAAACAGCTTAATGAAATAGGTATAAGCTTTGGTTTATGCAACATCTCAGAAACACGTATAAAAACACAAAAGACTCCTTTATACTCCTACAGCGCCATTAACAAAACGTTCCTAGCGCAATCTAAAAGAGTTAGGACAAGTTTTAGGATGTTAATAGTCGGACCAATTTTAAGTTGCATGACATATATGACATTAAATAACCTGACTAAGTCAATGGTTGAACAGGATTTTGTAGAAGTCAAAGACAATGGCGGTAACAATGGACTTATCTGACATCACAATAGTCAGTATGTGTGTAGGTAGCTTTGAGACTACCACGTGACCATGATACCCTGTCACCAAACTTCGGCAAAAATAAATAAATGTGTGATAAAGAATAATTGTTTCTTCAGAACTGACTGCAGGTCGAAACCCACTGACTCGTAAAATGGGGATCGAAATATTGATCAAAGCAACTGTAATTAATCCTGACTTACCCCAACCTAGCGCCATGTATAGCTTTATGCTGAACCTGTCGTACGTGTAAGCCATGACCACCATCATGTGAAGGTAGACGCCCTCCACGAACATCCAGCAGTAGGTGGCCACTTGAGAGTAGATGGAGATGGCGGCCAGGACGCGACATAGAACCTGGAACCAAACCTGGGTGATTGTGTGAAGAAGAAGTGGCGCAAACAATTGTGCAGACTTGCACATATTATATAAAGATATTTCTTTACCAAAAAATGTCGATACAATAAACCGTAAATTTGTAATTAAACTTAAACTTAAACATTTTAATTAGCTTCGTTGTAAGAGTAGTGGTAAGCATAAGATATCATTTACGTCATACTAATAACGTCAAAATACCTCATTGTTTTTTCTTGTTTGGTAGCTGGTAAAGAAACTATGAATTAACCAGATGACGTTTTGTAGAATGAGTGACGTAGCAAGATTCCAATGAATGATATTTCTCCAACACCGGATGCTTCTACAACGTGATGACGTAAACAAAATGACGTATGCATGCCGTAATAAAGCCGAAATATCCTATTTTTGTCAAGAGAACAACAGAATTGGACTTCACTTAATGCTTTGTATAAAGTGTTAGCATAGAGTTTATGCGATAGAGTCCTCCCTATGCAAGAGATATTTTTCTCACATTAGTCTTTTAACTTTCAACATACAAACCATACACTTTCTTATAACCAGCTTATTATAATTGAATCGTTGCAGAACTTCCATCGCGTAAAGCCGCGAATTTTCGTCATCACCTCGCTGTGAATTTTCCCAAACTACGTTTAGGTCATAATTGAATTTAATTTGAAGGCACACTATGATTATGACTCAAGGTCTTAAATGGCTAAGACTGAGATCAAAGAATACGGGGTCAATGACCTCTAAATCGAGTTATCGCGATGTTTTAAAATCGATGAAATCCGCCATAGATGTACCTGAGTCTCCAGAAGAGTAAAAAAGCGATGAGCAATGTGAAGAGGGAAAGTCCCCTGCCTACGTAAGTTATCATGACGAAAATCTTGAGATGGGTATTGACGTAATTTTCGGCAGGGTCACTCTGAAATTTAAAAATCGTGTAAACCAATTTTTAGATTTAAAAATTTCTATCCCATCCCAAGCGATGTTAGTATTGAATCATATAATTCGAAACAAGCAAGCAATCTTGATCATATAAGTTGATAAAGTTTGTTGATTCCAGATTGAATTTATTTAAAGTTAATTGAATGTAAGTTCTATTTGTTGTTATTCTGGAATTATTAAATCTCTCCATGCAGGTTATAAAATTTTTATGTGAACGCATTCATGCAGAACTGACCAAGGCCGGTATGGGACGACAAGCAGTAAAATTAATGCGAGACCATCTTCCGTCTGATTCACACTTGCGAGTCGCGTTAACTGGATTTCAAAGAAAGTAACTCATAAATGTTCCATTTATTTTCATCGATAACCTTGTAGACTATCGAATGTCATATAAAGTTCTAAGTTTATCTATTTGTAAACAGTAATATAGGCAGCTCCATTGCAATGAGAATATAAAAAGTATACTGTAAATAACTTAATGTCATCCAGGTTAAAACCCTCATACATGAGTTGTTGTAATGAACTCCATTGAGCTTCTTAAAACATCTCGTGTAGGCAATGCCGCCACCAAGCGTTTGGGAAAAGCAGACATCCGGGGGATTCATGTTGGTCACGTGAGTGTTGACGTAAGGGCAGTGACCTTTAGCAAGGAAAGAAAGGTGAAAATTTTGTGGAAATATCGAGTATTTCTAGTTTTGTGAAAAATTGGAATTGTTTCCGTGTTTGTTAGTTGAGATTGAAACAAGAAATTGTTTCGTCATAATATTACCGGGTACTTTGGTGTAATTTTGACAGAATTTGGCAATGATGACGCAACTCGTCTGTTTCTCTCCCAGAAACTCAATTTCTTTATCGTGGGGCTCTTTGCTGGGTCGAATAGGAAATACAAAATACAGTAGTAGCATGTTCGGCTAAAATAAGACGTCACAGAAAACTATTATGACATCATTTTCGATATAAAGCGATTACCTATAATTGGCACACATTTTGTCCAAATTTGTTGAAGTGATCCCACTGACCATCAACTAAGAAAAGAATAAAAGTGACGAAAAATACAAAAATTAAAAGTCTATCAACTCGGTACAACTCACGAGAAGTGTTGCTGATATTTGAAAGTGACGTAAGAAAAGGAAGACTCGCTTTCTCACAGAGGTGATACATAGTCCACGTTACTTCCGATCCTTGTTACGTCATTGCGGCTTAAATCGTATTTCAGTTCGAATGAACGACAGGTTTTTCTGGTTTAGTTTTTTATATGACTCGGTTTCAACTAGTTTTACTTATTTCAGAATAAAATATGAAAAATCTTTCATAAACGACAATTCTATTTCTATCAATTCTGTATCTCGCTCTGAATATTTTACATTTATTTTAAGATTTAGTCAAAGTCGCCAACATTATGGCAGACTTAATGAAACATTAAGACTCTCATGACTACTAAAAAGTTGAAGATAAATTGTTGAATCTCTGATAGAACTTTTTCGTTGAAAACTAGCAGCAGAAAATGACACTTGGTTTTGTTTTGGTGGAAAGTGTGATTGATCAAAAATAAACGTAGAGTTATAAACTACAACAATTGTTAAGTCATAATCACATTGATAAACAGCTCTACATATCTATATATATCTTAGTTACTTGACAACGTGAAAATGCAAGTTACAGCGACGTGGCCCGGTAATTAGGCATAAGACGTCATATTTTATGACCTATCTTGTACTTTGACTTAATACTTGTGTGGCCAAGAAAACCAAGACTACTGGAATTGTTTGAACGTTCATCTTTACGAGAATGACATCATTTTCAATGACTTCATTACTTGAAAAATATCTTAATTGAAAGTTTTCTTATACAGGCCTATAGCTGATGCAGAAAAAAGCAAACAAAATTTGTTTAATTTTGTCCCAACTAATTTTATTAATAAAAGCATACCCATTAATTCCTGAACATATCCTCTGCTCGGGTTATAACTCAGACACCTCGCACTAAAACTGTTGCTTTTACAGTCGACTCCGCTTAATTCAGACACTTTGGTTCCGCTCACTTTTGGCCGAATTAAGCGGAGAAACGGCTTTGTCCGAATTAAGCGGAAAGTCAATTGTTCGTTTCATGGTCATGCGTAAAGGCAAAAAACGCATTTAAAATACTGTACTGTTGCGTAAAATATGAATTGCAGCTGCGCTATACTGCAGTAACTGGCACTGATCGCATAAAACGTCTTCGTTTACTTTAGTGAGCAATTTCACTTTTTGTGCTAAACTTTTCTGTACAATTTTGTCCTACAAGATGGACGCAAAAGTATAGTAAAAGCGACTATGAAGCTGGCACGGCGTTATATGAGTTCATTGTCGATTGTTACTGCATCGATCGTCATTGTTTCACCATAATCACTCATAATGCAATTGCATCTTGTCTTAAAACGAACGAAGTACTGTTTATTGTATCATAAGTTCATAACCTAACGATGGAATTGCGAACCTGTGTCCGAATTAAGCGGAGAATTGTCCGAATTAACTGGAGTTTTTTACGTTCAATTTTTACTTTTGTTCCGTTCCCGAGCATTTTGGCCGAATAAAGCGGTTGTCCGAGTTATCCGGTGTCCGAATTAAGCGGATTCGACTGTATTTCAACAAGATGTGGACTTTCTGTGGCTGTAACATATAGACTTTGCAAATCTTTCATTATTCCTTACTTATAAATCTTTCTTGGAAAACAGAAAGCGAAAACAATCATGACTGAAACAAGCAAGTCTAACATTAAAAGCTCGAACAAAAACACAGACCGCAAAAATAAAAGAAACAACTCAGAAGAGATTTCAATAAACACGTCAAGCTCCATCAATGCGGGTGGTACCTTACTTATAAATCTTTCTTAGACGACAGAAAGTGAAACCAGTAATGATTGCCACAAGCATGTCTAAAATTAAAAGCTCGAGTAAAATAACGGACCGCAAACATAAAAGAAACAGCTCAGAAGAGATTTCATCATCATTCCATCAATGCGGGTGGTTTTATAAATCCACCACGACACCGCGTCAGTCTACAGCCCTGCACTGAACTGACTACCCAAGCATATGGCAAACTACATTATGAAGAAAATTTAATTTTGCGTGAGGCCATTACTTCTGAAGTTGGAGTATATCCAATTAGAGTGTAAATTCGAGGCCATATTAAGTATTCACTTATAACTCAATAATGCCATTTTTCTACTCAATTGTCTTGTTGCAATCTTGATCTTCAAAACTTGGATTGTAATTTTGTACAATTAAGTCATCTTTTTTTTATAAACCACGATTTCTGAGTGTCTAGTTGCGCGTGTCTTCTTGCAAACGAGAAATTTTCAACCTATAATTGTAAAAGAGCTCGTTTGCTGTTATCTTCTGGAAAGTTTATTTTTTTACCAGCTACGAGTGAAAATTACAGAAGGAAATTAAAGAAAATCGTTAAGTACAGTACGAAAGTTATCGCGAAGTTAAATTAACGCCTTAGTGTCAGATTTCGTCCGCACTTGCCCGTAGAAGTCTTGTATTTTTAGATTCTTTTATACTGTGGGAAATTGTGTCGCAATAAAACCATTCCTTTCAGCAACTACTCCACAAGGAAAATTTTGCAACTAAATTTAACAGTTTTTGAAAATTTGTAAGTTATGAAAGGACAGCATTTTAATGTTGACTTATCTGTTCCTGTTAACCTCATCAAAGACACAACTGTTTCGAAGCATTCGTCATATATACTCCCCTAAGCAGCCTACTTCCTTGCAATGTGCTCTAGGGTGGTCTGACGAAGAACTTGTAAATATTACGAGCCACTAAACCTTATTATCCTTCCAAGAAGCACTCCGGTACAACTTGGAAGAAATTTGTGAGTGAAAGCGTCGCTTACGAGAAACTAAATCTTTGCGAGGTGCGTTGGTAATACCGCCTCTCACGTCAAGCAGATCCTACATCAAACTATGTATAAATCAACAAACAAGTTTCTATAAAAATGCAATATTTTAAAAAAACATTTAGAAGGAAATTGCGTATTAACATGATACCGTAGAAAGGCTGAAACTTCCCGTTCATGTTCGTTCTTATTGTTAAGTAACGATTCATTTGGTAACAGATTCATTGTAGGTTTAGTCCCCGCTTGTTGGCGCTGTGTTGGATTTACACCAGAACCAACGCTGTGTTGACGGTCAAACAAATTCCTCTCCAATTCCAACAATATTAACTTTGTTCGAATTTACAGATTGTCAAAAGTCTGACGGTGCACTTCTGCACTAAGTGCAAGAATAGCAATTGATGTTTTAATGAAAGGCCGATTGCGACATTTTTTGAGTAGACTACCTCTCGAAAAATTTTATCTTCCTTTTCTATTAATACTTCCCCTAATTATATTATTTCCAAGCTATATGATATGACTTCTTGAAACTTTTTAGGTCTAAATACTTCCTGTGTGGGGCGAGAATTTTCTATAACTGACAGTTGGATTGCATTAGCCGTTAGTTGGTGGTAGCTGCGATATTTGCTATAATTGTCAGGCCACGTTAGTAAATGCAGGCAAAACCATGCGCTATTTATCTCAAGAATCTTGACAAGAAGTGTTGTGTTTGCAACATATGTCATGATAGACTCCAAAATTTATCTGAGAAACAAAATATTGACGCTATTAAATGCAGCCATAACCAAGGAGTAGGACCTATTTTCAAGGTGGGACATGTCTCAACTTTCGAAAAAGGGGGTTCCCCAACTTTTAAAAACAAGAGGGGCTAAAAACAGGACAACAAGAGAGAAATTGACACGGTCGTGAGTTGAAAAGAATTTTGGTCCCGAGGTGGTTGATAAAGCGGTGACTACTTTTGATGCAAATATCTTTACACGGAACACGAAAAATTTTGTTTCATTTCGTATCAAAACTTTTAACTTTCTACTTAAACTAACTAACTTATTCCTTTTTGATACCTTGGCGTTACTCCCTTACGCCGTACCGGCAATAACTCATTTGCGGGAACTGTGTTCCGGACCGTTCCGGTTTGTTTTCACCACTGTGTATACGTCATGCGTCATCACGCGTCATCATGTGTATACTTCATGCAAAGCAGTCGCATTGCTACGACGGACGCGAGGCAGACTCCAATAAGCCATTGGCATGCAGATGATGATGATTATGATGTGACGTTTTAGCGCTGAGGCAAAGTTAAATCGTGGAGCTCCATTGTCACCACGTCATAGTTATTCTGAAACAGCGGCGTAACCTAGGTTTTAGCCGCCCTGCGCTAAAGCAAAACATATCGCCCCATTCCCGAAGCCATATTTTGAATTTCGTAGAAAGTCGAAAGTTTTTAAAGGCTGGTTGACCATCCAGGCCAAAATGCGAGGGACGCAAATTTTCTTATTTTTACACCTAACATTAAAGGAAGAAGCTTTGGTCGATACTTCCGCTCCGCAATGGATGTCTTTGGAGTTCTCATACTGAAAGAGGAAATTTTTGAGGTCTTACAAAAGCAAACGTATCAATTATTATGCATCCAGGGCCCGCCGAGTTTCGCTTTTCACCTAAACCGGCCATCATGAAAAGGTCGGGGTATAACTGCCAGTTTTTCGCTGCGCAAGAAAATCAACTTTCCTGGAGAGTTTTCAGTTGCACCTAAATATGTTTATACCAAGTGTGTGTGCTCGCTAATGTTGCACGAAATTATAAATAATTACGCAACGTACGTAACCACGTAACACAGATCCTGTCCCAAACGTTTGCTACAAATTACGTTATTACGCAATCTTGTTTTTGGTACATTTTATGCACACAAACCATCGATAGCTTTTATCTGTTTGCATTCTCTGCGTAAATGCGATTGAAATGCGACATCTGCACTCGGCTCTTTGCCCACTTTGCCGTTTTTCAAAGCCGGGCAATAGCAGAAAACGATGTTGGTGTCGTGTCGTCATAACAGTCCGTTGATAACTATTGCTACAACCATAAACCGAGTATGAAAGTACGGCAGTGACGCTGCTAAGCTGTTAAAGTGATATCAGACTGCACAAAGCCCACGATAAATATCGCTTTCGCGTCTCATGCGAAAGTAGATCATGCACGACATCGACAAACTTACGACCCTCGATACAAACTCGGTTCATTGTTGTCAGCTTAAAGAAAAGCGTTTGTATGGAACCACCAAAACAAGGTTCTGACATGCTGCTGTGCTTTGTGTCGCGTATTATGTTGTTTATTTTTCGCTACATAAAATGATGTTCTTACAACAGTCCATAAACCTAAAACACTTTCAATCCAAGCATCTCCTACCCATTTGTACGTTCATATAGCGTTGTTTGTGCAGAAAAAGACAAAAGAGCGAATAACCTCTTATAAGGAAAGCGCTCGTGGTTCCGTTCCGACGTTGACAAAAGAACGACCTCTCGCGATCGTCACTAAATAATAGGAGTGCGCTCGAATGCTCGTGCCTTAATATGAGAGTAATAGAGTATACAGTTCATCTCAAGGCTTTAAGCAGTTTTTCAAGAGTAACAAGCAAACCTTTTTCGCTCCACTTTCGCGTTTTGATAGGAGCTTACAGTGGGCAGACGCTGGTATTTTAAAACGGGCTTTAAAACGATTTTCACCACTATTTAACGCAATTCAAAATACGTCACTGCTTGCTAACCTGGTTGTCATTAGCACTAAGTTTAAGCAAAGACGCAGTTTCTTTCAGCATCTCAGGAACGCATAACAGCGGCTGTTTTCGTAAATTTCCAGCCAAACAACTCGTAGCGAAAGTTGCAGCAGGAAGTTAATCCCCTGATATAACTCTGTGTGTTTGATGTCTTGCCCCAGCTACACGCCGCATTGTTATTATTATTTCTGCTGTTATCTGTCTGCGTCAAGTTGATATAAATTTTGGTAGCTTATAGTTCTATTAATCATTGGTTACAAGGTAGAGGCAGCATTCGAGGCAGATGCTTTGGCGTACAAGCCATAGCACCAGTCTCATTAGATTTGAGCAGATATAGATAATTTAGAGCTGAACTCTACAAAGCAATTAGCGATGATAAAAAAAGCTACTTATAACGCTGGGGCAGAAATGCGATGCTAAAAATATGATACAAAACCAATTTCTGTCTTACAACAAATTTTATTTCCACAAAACTCACTCTGGATATTTCAAATCACAAAAATCAGCAAATCTAAAATATCACAGCAAATTCACTATTCAACATAATGCAGTGAATATTTATTTGAATAAACATGTCTAACAATTATAATTATGACATCACTATTAGTTTATGTACAAATATAAATCGATTTTATCAAAGAAGTAGTAAATCTGTAGATAGCGCAACGGGTTGAGCGATCGCTCGATGTCGCAGAAGTCCGCGGTTCGAATCCCGGCCACGACGCAATTCCTTTTATGAAAGTGAATCGATGTGTGGAAGGAATTTTTGTAAGAATTAAGTAAATAATGAATTTCTGTTTAAAAATAAAACCTACTTACCATTATTACGTCAGCAGTGCTTGCGCGGAGTGAGATAGACGCCAACACCAACATGAACTACCAACTGCTATAAATTAAAAATTTGGATAAAAATTGAATTTCTGTGCAAAGTTCAAGTTGACACAAACATGACAAGATATAAAGAATACCGAGTCATGAAGCTGGTCAAGGGCGAGTTGAATTTTTTGTTTCTCGCTCGAATTTGCGAAGAATCTTCCACCTTCGAAGCAACCAATCATGATCAGAACTTCTTCAATTTTAGTGAAAAATTCTGGTCCTGGAATGTCTTTGATTTTGTTGCCACCGATGTCCAACTCTTTTACCTGGAGATGAAATGTTTGTAAACTACAACCTGGTGTATTGATGAAGCTAATATAATACTACATACAAGTTAACATTACCATTAATTGGTTAATAACTAACCAGCACCACGCGGTCAGATTTAGGCCTAGCCTACTGGTCCAACACAAATTCTTGGTTTTTGAATTAAATAGAAATAATTTTGAGCGACCAATTAAAACCGGTATCGAGTATTAGTTGAAGAAACAAATCCTGATAATAAGTTTGCAAAAATATTTTCAGTTTTAAATAAAATGAAACTTTTCAGTCGACCCAAATATTAACCGGTACATGCCAGGCTAAAATTGATCCAACAAAAGTTTGTCATTTTTTCATTAAAAAGAAGGAATTTTAAACGACCAAGTTTATCGCAGATTCCACATTCCTTGTAGATTCAAGTAATCACTAAACCGTCGCAAAATTATTCTGCAATTTTATATAAATTAGCACAAAATATCCGACCTACACTGCCCAGTAATCTCAGCAAACTGCCTTGAAAAATATCTTCGTACTAGCCATTATGACGTCATAAGAACAAATGTAAACAATTCATTATGACGTCTTTTGCTGTTCTAAGCAAACGATAAAAAGTTGAATAAATCGTCAAACCTTTCCAGGCATCTCAGAGATCGCCGAAATTAATCTTTCCACATCACCAGGGGAGAAGCAGCTGTTCAGACCAAGCCCCTTTAACTCCTTTTGTTGTTTCCTTAAAACGTCACAAAAGATCGCGGCTTCCGATGATGACAATTTCAATGGATACAGATCCAGCTCTGTTGGAAAGCACAGTGACGCCATATTGAAGAGTTCCATGTCGCTGGATTCGTTTAATTCGCATAAAAGCGAAATATATCTGCGTTGGTCGTCCTCTAAACAAACATAATAGTTAATTATTTACCGGTTGTAGTTCGCCGCGTTATAGAAATAAATTTAAGACGGAAATTTTTCATGTTTAAGCTACAAAGTCAAGTTGAAAGCGAAAACTTACTTTTCTTTAAATTATCTGTTCGGGACGAATTAAAAAAAGAAGCAGGCATTTTAAACTGAAGATAAACTTAATGCAACAACCTGAATTGATCTAAATGACATGTGGCCTATTTAGCCGGCAAATATTTTCACCAGAATTACCGGCAGCCTACTAAGCTAGGCTCTGTACACTAGCACTGGCAATATGTTTGCAATAGACATGTAAATTACAAAACTTACTTTTACTTGGCCTAGTAGGCTGTTGTATTAATCTCCCAGTGATTATGTGGAAATATTTCCCGGCTAAATAGGCCACATGTCATTTCAATCAAGTTTCACAAAATATTATCACACAAATATTTTCACAGCATCACCAGTCTGCCAGCAGCCTTACTGTACTAGGCCAAGTAAAGGCAAGTTTTGAAATTCAACATAAATGTGTGTTCTGCTGCACATGATGCATGTCTATGGCAAATAATACATAATATGCACATGCAGTTTATTCAATTATTCGCAGATTTAGGACAAAGTCAGAAAATAAACTTACCTGACCAATCATTATACTGCAGTTTCTCAAAATGTACCAGCTGCGACTTTAGTGCTTCTATCCAAATCCTCTTCTTCTCAGCAACATCTGGAATTAAATTATTATCAAGCTTAATACTGACAGGTGACAAATATAGTCTAGGCCTAGACGAAATGGCTTGCAATAAAATGTAGGCTAGAATGCAGTGAATCGTACTAATTTTAAATATCGCACATTTTTTTGCATATACTTGCTGTATACCACCAAATTTTCATTTTTCTGACTGAGTGGCTGCCATTTACTGAAGTTGCATTTTTGGTTTACCAAACTGTGCGAATGGCTGCTCATAAAACAGACAATTATTTTATCGTTTTGATGCTGATTACTACAGTTTGAAAACACTATTTTCATCCAAATTTGATAAACAGTAGTCTTCGAAATAGGCACAGTATGTATAATGCTAAAAACAAAAAAATGGGTTGTAGTAATATTTCCAGACTGCATGTTAAGAGCAGTTGCTGGAGGTTCTTTTATTTTATAATGGTTGTATATAACTAGTACAACGCATTGTTTTAAATAATAAGCAAACTGTGCAGGAAACTCTTTTAATATAAAGTACATGGATCACGAACTGTCAGAGGTGGGCAGTCAGTACTTTGAAAGTACCGTCGTTAACGGTACTTGGTACTTGGCAATAAAGGATCCAACGGTTCAGGATTTGGTACTATTTCAAAAAAGTAGTCAGGTACAGTACTTCCTCGATTATCCGGCCGAGTGATCAGTGACTTTGGGAGGTGTCAACCTGTTCAGTGTTCAATGAACTGGTAGAAAAAATCAGAAAATTATTTTCTACTTGGTTCTTTTCTCCTTGTAGCCACTGCAGTGAACACATTGTGAACCGGTAGTAAAATGAACCGCAAAGTTATCAGCAGCTCCATCCTGCTATAATACTAAGGCCCACTCTCATTAAAAATCTTACTGTACTTGTAGCTCATTGTTCAAAACTAGATCAACACTGATCAATGACCTGTATACCACCTAAAAGAAAAATCTATCACACAATCATTTCAATTATGTCATCACAAGCAATAATTGGTGTGCCCAAACTCTGTTAAGGTTCGGTTTAACGTCTTTGTGACGTAACAAACTAACCGACTAATTCTAGACTGGAGAATGCATTAATTGTTGCATTTCTACTAATTACAATTGTTGAATAAACAAGATGTCTCTATGGGTCCAGCAGCCCATCCTTCGTAATTAGTGTGAAGTGCCGAACTGCCGAAAAACGTTAATCTTCCCGCAAACAATCCAAGATTGATTCAATTTTTAGTAGATTTGCTGTTGCAAATGAAATTTAAGCGTAAATTTTTTGTAAACTGCTACATTTCGATCAGTTTTTTACCATAAAAGTGCTGAGTTATGACATTTTTCTGTACATTACTGTATTTGTTCTCTCTGTTTTTATTTCTATGATGTAAAAATACAAATTCAATTATCCGTTTTTTTTGCTTATCCGGTCAGATTTTTGAAAATATTGACCCAACTTGACCGGATAATCGTGGAAGTACTGTACTTTGCCAGTACTCGGTACCGAACTACTTTTCGTACAGTGGATCATGTTACAAGTTCAACTTTTGCTGATATTATGGCCAGCTAAAGGTTACTTCAGGTCAAAAAATATGTGAACTGACTCTATGCAACTTTATTAGACATTTGTAGATTAAAAAAGAGACTAAAATTGAAATCAAGTTTCAATTAAAATCAATTGTTAAAAAACAAACTTCTGAAAACCTTGAAGTAATCATTTTAAAAGTACCAAGCTCTGGGACCAACTTATGTTTCTCGAAAAAAGTCATTCAGTACAGGGATTCGGTACTGTTCTCTTAAAGTAAGGATGGTATCGGTACTGAATATAGTACCGCGATACAATAATTTGGTACTATAGTACTGCTGTACTGCCCACCTCTGCCAACTGTACTAAATCTTGTTCAATAACCGATGCTTGATTGGTGGGGAATCATCTCTGAGGTCGTGTAAAAACTATCTTCTAAAACCATATTAGCAAAGAGAAATGAGTGAAATTATTACACTGCATGTTAATGCAGTATACTTCGTTTATTATGACTATCTTCAGACCAGACCATTTTGGTCACAATATCGGAATAGTCATAATAACCAAAGCTGCAAGCCTGATACAGCGCCATACACCAAGCAGTATCGACACAGTCAGAAACAAATTGACTAAACTTTCTAAAATCTCATACATTTCTTACATGGTGCGAAAGAAAACTCCCATGGCACAGTCATTCCTGTCACATTGCACAATTGACAAAGAAACATTGGAGGAATAAAATTGAAAAAGTGGTCGTAATACTCAAACACAGGTCATAGTAAACAGAGACATTTGTATGGCAATATTTGGGACTATATCAACATGGTCATATAAAGCGGGTGGTCATATTAAGCCAACTTTATTGCATATAAATGTGTAGCACACCATATGGTGGCTATCATTTTTTTACATGAGTGGGTAGGGGCAGCCAGTGTAAAATAACATAAGTGTTAGCCTAAACCATATTTCAGCTATATTATTTTCTGTTGGCCGAGACACCAAACAGAAACAGGTTTTGCTTGCTTTAGTAGTAGTGCTGTAATTGATTTTGTAATAATAAGTAGAGGAGTACTGAATCAGTTTCAAAACCAAATTTTTGAAAAAACAATCGACACATTGCAACCAAACCATGTATTATAGTATTGTAAACGTTTTTATTATACAGATGACTGTAACTGTGCTTATGCTCCAAATTAGTTTATTCTAATTTTCTGCTAGTATGTTTAGTTGTGATTTTCAATGTCAAAATACTTGTATATAGCAAAATGGCAATATAAATGACTTCCAGCTGTGACACAAAAACTTGTAAATTAGTAATTAAATTGCAATACATTTGTTCTGTTTTAAATTTTATGAAATTTATATTCTTAGAATGACAACTCATGTGCAAAACAGCCACTGATGTATTCCTCTACCACCTGCACTCAACCTCAGAGACATGCGCAACAAACACGATGTCTATCTTAAGTGGCAACCATTCCACAAACATCACATGCATTTGTTTGACGTGAACGCCACCTTGTGCTGCTAGAAAAATGCTATCAAACTGCAACAGACCTGATTGAACTGTGTGTCAAACCAAAACTGATGAAAATCAATGAAAAGCCTTATTTAAGTAACGGCTTATAACAGCAGTTACAATTCTGAAACTGATCAATAGTCAACCCAAAAGTCAACCACAGACTCTTACTCCAGTAACAACTACAGAGTGATCACATGATTTGGCAATGGACATTTTTTATATTACTGCAACAATGTTTGTCATTATCCCTTAAAACAGAGTAAAAATTGTATTCTGTGTTGC
The DNA here is from genome assembly GCF_947623445.1 of Clavelina lepadiformis. NCBI lineage: Eukaryota > Metazoa > Chordata > Ascidiacea > Aplousobranchia > Clavelinidae > Clavelina > Clavelina lepadiformis. The sequence continues at coordinate 3,064,382 of NC_135243.1, forward strand.
ATTTGCCACAATGAGACACTGACAAAAGAAACACTTCATGCAACTTATATATGTATATTTATGGTCAGGGCTGGTCTTAGGCCATTGCCAGTGATTTAACCAACTTGGGCTCCATGCTGCTTAGTACCAAAACAGAAATAGCATTTCTTTGCTCAAATCACAGTGTTCTCAATTTGTTCTCGAAGTGTTTATTATCAATGTTATTATTTAACTTTTTCTCGAAAGAGAATGTGAACTTGGTGAAAACATATCACAATGCAAAGCTTTGATGAGAGCTGATTTGCAAAGAGTTTATATTTGGTTAACATTGTTATGAATATTATTTGATTAAGTTATTTCAAATTGGCAAAAAATGCCCACTATCAGTTCTTGCATTGGGTTCATGCTTAGTAAGGCCTGTTTTGTATACAATACAACACAAAAATGACATTTATGGACTGGCTGTGTTGAATGATGTGGAAATGACAATGCACAAATTACAGTTAATGCCACGGAACTTACAAGCAATGTGCGAAAATAAATGTACCCAATATTGAGCTTTATACCACCCAAATAGATATGTGTAAATCTATTCATTCAAGTAATGTAGAAAATGTTGTATCGTTGTTTGTGTAGCAATTGTAATACAGTAAAAGCTCATTAACTTGACTTCATTTGAATGGAAATTCAAACAATTTAAGGCAACTTAACCTAATAAAATGCATGTAAACTACTAATAGTCACAAGTGTTCTTTTTTTTTTCCCAGAGCATAGTTAGCACTAATTATCTCAACATTAGTGAAAAATTCATTTTTAGTAGAAATAAACATAAACACCATAATGACCATGCCATCATGCTCTCCACATTACATAGACGAATTGCTTCTATTGGCACACAACTTGGACCAGCTGCTTTACCTATTTTCATTTTGTACATCGCTCTCCTAACCTCCTGGACTGTGATTTCCTTCACGGGTCCAACATTTTCCTTAGATTTTAGTGTGATATCCCACAGGTTTTCTTCATTCAGTAACTTTTCGCAATATTCCTTCCACAACCTCAACTTATCTGCCAGCTGGATCTGTAACTGTCCATCTTGACTTCTCATACAAGAGCTACCAACAATATCTCTTTTACACATTGCCTTTGTTCTTGCCATGCGATAGATGTGCCTCATCCTTTCTTCCATTCTCATTTCCTCAATCCTTTGTTTGTTTGTGTGCTTGTCATATATTTACGTTAATATGTATGTGAACTATTAAAAATAATTTCAAGTGTTTTTGTGGTTTCAAGGCCATAAGTAGCTCCTGTTATCTCAACAATGGTAAAAAATCATTCAATGTAAAAACAGCATAACATTATTAACACCATAACGATTCGCTTAACAAATGGGTTGTCATAGGCTAAAAATTCAAAGTTCTCTAAGCTAATTATTTTTTTACTATATTCTACTCAAATATAAAGTTGACTCCGGTGCATAAAATTTAAGAACCTAAGTCAAGGGCTACTGAAATATACACAACATTAGAAACATTTGTAATGTGAAGAATTAACTAAACTTGACGGTGACACAACGTTTATGTCCTGCCAAACGCTGACGCTAAAAACTTTGTTCTTTCACTTTATGTTGTCTCAGAATGCATGTTTTTGTCTTCGAGGCCTTGCCACAATTGCCTGACTTATTTGTGGCAGTTATCATTATCATCGATATAGCTATTTTTGCAACCATCTGTGTCAGCACAATTTTACCCTCCACACATTTACGGTGAAATATAAAATGAATAAAACCAAGAAAGAAAGCAGTTCAGAAAGGTTACTTTGATTAATGATAATCTAGGCTAGGCCAACAGCACCAGATCTACTGTAAGTAGCAATAACAGTTGGACATTACCTTTTACAAGCAAAAACAAATAGTGATAAATATTCAACCATTATCCCAGTCATATTTTTATGGTAAAATGCAGCCAATTTTAGTTTACTCATGTAATTTAATTGGTTGCTTTTGGTCAATTGTATATTTTTACTAAATTGCAGTTCTAGTCAGTAACAGAGTAGTTTTACTTAAATGGTCTACTTAAATAAATTTCTTTTACTTTGGCTACTTAAGTAGTTTTGTTCATGGGCCATAGTGGAACGCATGGCAACTGCACCCTTGAGATTTTTGTAGACTATGTTTGCTGCACCCAAACGTTTCACATTTATTTACTTCCCAAAAAAGAGCCCACAGGCACTGCACTTTGCTTTCCAGATGTCTAGCAAAATGTACCATTTTACATCAGGTAAACCTAATTTTAGATGTCTTGCACCCTGGAGATCTTGTCCAAAAGTTCCATGCTTTCCAGTCTGGTTCATGGATACTTTTACTTAAGTAATGTTTAGACCAAAGTAACATACCTGAGTAGGTTTACCGAAAACTGAAGTAGTCAATGTTTTAGTTCAAAGATAATTTGCAGTAATTTTCATTTGCAATCACATCTGCACAAACCATTTATATACAGTCTATAATTTGAATTTCAAGTAACAATGTTCTGACAAAGAACAAAACTATGTCTGAAACTAATTAGCTTCATAAGACTATGTATTTTCCTGCAGTTGTATTGCTTTTAGTAAGATCTTGGTACTTTGTCCTTTCACAACCTCATATTTTAGATCGATAACTATCAGTACTGGTAATCCTTAAACTACTTTAATCGGCTAAATAGCTGAGTGGTTCGAGCACTGGCCAAGTAATACATGTGGCTCAGGTTCCGTGTTCAATATCCAGTGGCGCCTCAACATTGTGATGCAAGGACAAGGCATTAACAACACTTTCTCCTGTTCAGTGGCCCTGGTGGACAGTTCTAAATTCGAGCAATACTATAAAAAAATCAAACTAAAAAATGTACGTGACAATCGCAACTTACACAAAGGCTACCTCAGAAAGCTGGGCTCAAGCGATGAGGAATCATGGAGTAGTTTTGAACAGCAATACTTGTAGTAGAGCAAATTTTTTCGGAGTAATGATACTTTTACTTAAGTAACTGATGTGGTTACTTTGACCACCACTGCCAAACTGCGTAATAGTGTTCAAGTTATCTAACCTTAAGTAACAACCTGCATACATATAAAGATGTGTTTTTATCGACATATGGGAGTATTTTTGGAAACCAAATGAGTATTCTATTGTTATCATCTGTATGTATTACCAAGTGTTATACCAAGTAGGCTATTTTGTCAAGAACTTATAACCTATCTGGTTTTACCTGCTGCCAGGTTCTTCACTGATTTCACCATACGCAGGAACGTGGCTTAATCTCCAGCAACTTGTCTTAAATTAGTACAAAGTATAGGCTAGAGTCTAGACCATACATAAAAGGCTGCTTTTTGTCATAGTCATCGGCTTATTTTTTTGTATAATAACATACTGGGAGTTTGCAAAACCT